>NW_024081500.1:468201-677297 GCF_003009895.1 Hyaena hyaena | reverse complement strand
TGGTATTTACTAGCCAAGGAAGATTAGACATATGTCTTATAATGGTGAACTGTCAGACACAATTTTCATATGCCCCACTGTACTTTTCAGGTTATGTAAAATCTACCCTTAATGCCTAAATCTATTTTACACATAAACACAAAGCATTTTTTTTTTGCATGTTCTGACATCCTCTTACTTCTCAAAAACATAACTTCCAATGTCTCTCAGGGGAAATTTTAATGCAATTTAGTCAGAGCTTTGTCAGGAGTTGTCTGTCATTTTGGAAAATCACCCTGCAGAAGGCAAGGTCACTCATGGTATTTTCCCCACTGCCACATTACCCTCCTGTTATCAGTCTACATTTGTGGTGGTCACATTCTCAGATGTGTATGTATAGATAAATAGCTCAGATTATTTATTATGTCTTCTAAGGTCACGTCAAAGCACTCACATTTTGAAATGTATATTATTTTATACATTTATCTTCATTTCATAGTAAAGGTGACATACTGTCACCATTTTTGTTTTTGTTTTTTGGAAAAGTACGGATTCACTTCAGGATAGTGAAGGGGACATTATAAAATGTCTTCTAAAAACCTGGTGTTGAGTCTAAAAGTGTTGAGAATTCTGCTATGTACCATTGTCCTTAAAATAATCTGTCCTTAAAACAATACTTCACTCAGGCCACACTTTCAAAATCCCCACAGTCCTTAAGATCACTTTCCAGTCGGGGGCCTGGTTGGCTCAGTAGTTTAAGCATCCCACTTCCTCTCTGGTCATGATCTCACAGCTCATGAGTTCAAGCCTAGCATCAGGCTCTCTGTTCTCAGAGCAGAGCTCACTTCAGATCCTGTCTCCTTCTTTCTCTCTCTATCCCTCCCCGACTAGCACATGTTTGTTCTCTCTCTCTCTTCCCCCAAAATAAAATAAACTTAAAAAAAATCCCTTTCTAGTATGTCTTTTCTTGTCTACTAACAGTGGCTAAAACTTCCAGTGCTATGAGAAAAAAGGGTGACAGCAATCATTTTTTCACCATTAAATATGATGTTATTAGCTGCAGATATCTGGTCGATGCTCTTTATCAAGTTAAGGTTATAAGGTCATTCCCCTATATTTTTAACTCATTGAAAAATTTTTGTAATGAATGGGTGTTGGATTTAATCAAATGCTTTTTGCTGTGGTAATGGATATGGTAATGATTTATCATATGATAATATGATTTTCCTTCTTTTATTTTTTCTTAAAAGATTTCATTTTATTTTTTTTAACATTTATTTTTAAGAGACTTAGAGAGACAGAGTGTGACAGGGAGGGGCAGAGAGAGAGGGAGTCACAGACTGAAACAGGCTCCAGGCTCTGAGCTGGCAGTCAGCACAGAGCCCGACGCGGGGCTCGAACCCACGAACCGTGAGATCATGACCTAAGCGAAAGTCGGACGCTTAACCGACTAAGCCACCCAGGCGCCCCGAAAGAGCCCAGTTTGTAATTAAGTTAAAAGTAGGGGTGCCTGGGTGGCTCAGCCGGGCAAGTGTCCAACTTTGGCTCAACTTATGATCTCACAGTTTATGAGTTTGAGCCCCTCATCAGGCTCTGTGCTGACATGACAGCTCATTGCCTGGAGCCTGCTCAGATTTTGTGTTTCCCTCACTCTCTCTCTCTGCCCCTTCACCACTTGTACTCTTTCTCTAAAAAATAAACATTAAAATTTTTTAAAAGTATAGATTGTTTTGCCCAAATTTATGTTTGTTTTTTTAAATTTTTATTTATTATTTTTTTTAGAGAGAGAGCACCAGGGAGAAGGTAGAAGAGAGAGAATTTAAGCAGCCTCCAATGTCAGCAGAAAGTCCAACATGGGGTTTGATCCCACAACCCTGGGATCATGACATGAGCCAAAATCAAGAATTGGATGCTCAACCAACTGAGCCACCCAGGTGCCACTGGGTTTTAATGTGACACCAGTCAAATTTCCATTGTACATTCACTTAATGGAATACTAAAAGTATTGTTTTAACTTAAAAAATATCTTTAAAAGAATAATGTGAGAATGTATATACGATAAACTCAGTTTTAAGAAACTGTTCAATTAATAACTTTTCAAAATGCATAAAAAGCCTAAAAAATAATGAAAATTTAACTATTGCTATCTCTAGGTAGCATATATTGGGAAGTGGGGGAACTGGCTTGTTTCTCACTACCCATGTCATGATCAACCAGAAAGGAAATACTCAAGTGAAATTTACAAAAACTCAAGGTCAAAAAGTCAGAAGCCACACCTTTCATAACACATATTTTGCAGGTTAATCTAATCATTTCAAAGTATTTTCATTTCTCATAGAAAAGAGGAAAGTATGAATTAGGGTCAAAGGAGAGTTGAAAACAGGCCTTGAGTAGGAGATTGGATACGACGGACCAAATTGTGTGTCAGCTGTGAGAATCACACCACCATAAAGCCTATTCCCATTTTCCCAGGTGGTGGACTCAAATTACTGAAACCCTCTGTCCATGAAGACCTCCCCAACTCACTGCAGTTCTGAGACCCGTGTATACCCCAGCAAGCTACCCAATCACAAACACAAATGAGGCTGTCCAATTGATGTGGAAATCTTGAAGTTTGGAGCTGATGGCCAGGAAAGAATTCTTGAGATGTCTTTGGTGCCCCCCCCCCCCAAAAAAAAGCGTTTTAATAAAGCATGCGGACATGACATGCAGGCAGGAAGAGCTGCACAGGAGTTGTAAAGGGACAACACAAGCCTCCAAGGATTTTGGAAACAAGGTTTCCAGGACCTTGAGGGGGTAGCTGTTGTTAGGTAAAGGTGATTTATTAAACCCTCAGTCACAAGACCCTTCAGATGCAGATCAGTGGGCCGTATGCTTAGAGAATGATAGCTAACATATATCTTGAGAGGTAGAGATAAAGGAAGCTTCCAAAGGAATTTCTCTAATTTAAAAAAGACATACAGAACCCTGGGGGTTTAGGATAATGTTACGCTAAGACTGCCTTTTGCCCTTAGCAAAGTGTCAACTTCCAGGCAGCTGAGCTCTCATAAGACAGTCACTCTGCCTATTTCAAGGACTGGCCAATGGGCTAAAGAAATTTAATTTTTTCTTTTGCCTTTGTTCCCCACATCACAATCACTCAAGCCCACACTTCTGTCCCATCCTGAATCAAGTCACCCCATTCAAAAACCCAAAGCATTTAGGTTATCGCGGACTCACCCACCCAACCAACCAAACATAGGCCACCAAAAATCCCCAAGGAAGGATGCCTGGGTGGCTCAATTCATTAGCAACAGACTTAGGCTCAGGTCATGATCTGACGGTTCATGAGTTCCAGCCCCATTTTGGGCTTTGCACCAAAGTGCACAGCCTGCTCGGGATTCTCGCTCTCTACTGTCTCTCTTCCCCTCCCCTGCTTGCGCTCAATTCTGTCTCTCTCTAAAACAAAACAAAACACACACACACAAAGCCTTCAAGGAGTGATCCCTAGCCCCGCTGACCTACTCCCGTGACACCTTCTCACACCGAAGCCTCCTCTCCCCTCACTTATCACAGATCCCCTAACCCACCGCCAGATGTCCCCAGGCTGTCTTCCTCAACTGGACCCCACCACCCCGCCCACTCGTTGGGCGCCGCCCCTCTAAGCGAGCCCTACAGCCTCCTCAGTGCATCACCAGAAGTTTAAAAGAACGGCACACAACACTTCCGCTTCCGGTGCACCCCGCGCCGACCACGTCTACCGCTAGCTCTTGGGCACCTGGAGATAAAATGGCCTCATCATTCCAAAGACTGGAATTCAGGACCGTGGATACGTGGCAAGGAATGCGGCTGCCCGCATTGAGCGGCTTCCCAATGGGAGCGGCTGTCTTGAAATAGTGCGGGACCGACGCCTCCGCTCACTTCTTCCGCTCTCGGTCCCGCTTCCTCGGAAAGCCTTTCCGGCCCGCGCCTCCGCAACACGTCAGGGCCGCTACGCATGCTCAGTAGCGCGGCCGACGCGCCGCGCCTCCGGGAGCCGCTACGCATGCCCAGTAGCGCGGCCGATGCGCCTCGCCTCCCGACCCGGCACCTCCAGCAGCTGGGATGGTAGCTGGTGCAGTAGGTAGCGGAATCCGGGAAGAGCTCTGATGAAGGGCAGCGGGCTCTGCGGGGGACACAGACCCGTGCACTGAAGAGCTGTAACTCCAGGGTTCGGATAGAGGTTGTGGAAGAGGAAACACGGGCCAGTAGGAGGGGGAAGCCAACCGCGAGGGCAGGCCGAGTGCCTGACCCTGAGAAAGAGGGTCCGGTGGAGGGGTACCGGGAGCCCGGAGCTCAGACGCGAGGGGCTCTCCACGTGGCCGAGGTGCCCGGCTGCAGCAGAGCCGGGGAACTGTTGCGAATCCTAAACCCAGAAAAAGTGCAGCGGTGAGCTAATGCATTTCTGGAAACGTCTGCTGCGCTCCGCAGATCATACGAACCAGCCCTACCCCAAACTCCACAATCTGTTACACATCCTGGGAAATAAAAAGTTCAAGTCCAAAGAAAAGTATACTTCATCTAGACGCCTCCAACCTATCTGTGGGTTGGAGATGTCACATAAAGGCCTTGCTTTAAGTGCCTCTTCACACGGCGGAAGAGGATTTCGTCATCTCCCCGAGGACAAAATGGATACCCAGGCTCAGCGGACCTGTTGTCAGGCTGCAGCAAAATCCCCTGGTGTACACTTTTATGGCTCTTATTACCTAGAGAATCCTCAGTGTTTGAGTTCCACTGTTTGTTTTAATTTTTTTAAATTTATTATTGAGACAGAGTGTGAGAGGGGGAGGGGCAGAGGCAGAGAGAGAGAGGGAGAAACAGAATCTGAAACAGGCTTCCAGGCTCTGAGCTGTCAGCACAGAGCTCGATTCGGGGCTCAAACCCACGAACCGCGAGATTATGACCTGAGCCGAAATCGGTCGCTTAACCCACCGAGCCACCCAGGCGCCCCATCCACTGTTTAAGTTTTGATTTACACGGTTTTTTAGGTTTAGAAATGATGTTTTGATTATGTACGGATGCATGATAATATAAAAGATGTGATAGTCTCTTTAAGTTCAGATGATTCTGAAAAGACAAGTAGGAAACCAAATGGCAAATAGGTACATAACAAAATGGTGAAGTTGCTGAACCTATTTTATAAGTACATAGGGGTCATCATTATTTAGACTTTCAACCTTTTTATACTTAAAAATTATTAGAATGCAAAGTTGGAAAAATAATTATTTCTTCTTTGACTCATATAATGTGGGGGATAGGTTTAAGAATTCTCTGAGCTTGCACCAATGGGTTAACAAGGCTTAGGGCAGAAAGCCACTCCCACAAGAGCATCTGAGAACAGGTAGAGAAGTTAGAGGTGGCAAAAGTGCCCCAGGTTTGCTAGACAGAAAAATGTCTTATGAACCTGGAGGTGGCAATCCCCATTCATTTTATTCCCTAGAAAAGTTAAGGGAAACAAATACAGTGCCTGCAGTAAAGGGCTGCCTGCTTGACACTGAGATGTGGATTTCTCTTGACCCTAACACCATGTACCTTCGAAACCCCTTCTCTCTCACACACATGAATTAACAGCTACTCCTTTATTGTCTTTCTGCACATCCATCACATATGTAGGTCTCTGATCCTAACAAATATGGAGAAAGGACCTTACTCAGGGTCCTGTCTCCTCCCAAACGTTAGCTTCTCTTGTATTCATTTCTTCTGCATCCACTCTCTTGCTGGACAAGAGAGAATTCCAGACTCCAGGTCTACAACAATGTAATATTTATAGTTTATTTCCCGATTTCCAAAATTACAGATTTCTAGCTAATTTTTGTCATGGACTTCTTAGTGTATGTCAGCTTACAGAACAAGAGTGCACATTTTTAGTGCTTTTAAGTTTAGATTTGCATTATAGGCTAGAACATGGCAAACACGGTAAACTGGAAAATAAGTGCTTGAAAATTCTGTGAATTTTGAGAACATTGTATTCAATACCTCCATTATATCGATTTTTGTTAAGTATGTTGTTCAAAACTTCCTTTTATAAATATTTTTATCAGCTTATTCTGTAACATACTGGTAGAAAGGGATTGAAATCTCACTCTATGATTGTAAACTTGTCTCTTTTATACTTCATACATTTCTACTCTGAGTCATGATCTAATGTATTTCTTTCCAATTTTAGTGGCCATCCCCTTATGGGGGATTGTTTTTTTCTGATACTTCTATACTTGTACCAGTTTTGTCCTGTTTAGTATTTGCATGAGATACTTTTTAATAAAGAAAATCCATCCTATGTTTTATGTGGTTATTTCATTTTAAAAGATATTTTTGTTTTAGTTATCAAGTCTGACAAACTATTTAACTCTTGTTAATAGCATTTGATGCATACGGATAAACTTGTGTTTGCATCTACCTCTTTTTATTTGGGTTGCTTATTCTGTGTTTCTTTATATTCTGCCTTCCTTTGAGTTTATAATTTTTGGCATTTAATCATTCTGCCTTTGCCCTTGACTAGTTTGGAAAATATACACCCTTTACTTATTCCCTTAATGATTACTTTAAATGTGCATTTTTAAGGTTTTATTTATTTAAAATTAAAATTTATTTTAGAGAGAACATGAGTGGGGAGTGTGGCAGATACCAGCTGCTTCCAATTTTTCAGAACTCAGAGACAGAAGAGTTGTTGGGGCGCCTGGGTGGCTTAGTCAGTTGAGCGTCCGACTTTCGCTTAGGTCATGATCTCGCGGTTCGTGGGTTCGAGCCCCGCGTCGGGCTCTGTGCTGACTGCCAGCTCAAAGCCTGGAGCCTCTTTCGGAGTCTGTGACTCCCTCTCTCTCTGACCCTCCCCTGCTCACGCTGTCTGTCTGTCTGTCTCTCTCCTAGAAATAAATAAAAAATATTAAAAAAAAAAAAAGAGTTGTGATTACTCATCACGCCTAAATCTCAGTATTTTGGGGGGCACCTGGCTGGCTCAGTCAGTTAAACTTTCGAATCTTGATTTTGACTCATGATCTCATGGTTCAGGGGATTGAGCCCAGCGTTGGGCTCTGCACTGACAGTGTGGAGCCTGCTTGGAATTTTTTTTCTCCCACTCTCTCTCTCCTTCCCTCCCCTGCTCGTGCACACACACTCTCTCTCAAAATAAATAAACGTTAAAAATAATAATAATGGAAAGGGGAGGGAGGATTTGGAGAAATGTTGAAAAGGGACCTTGTTTAATCTATAGAGTTTAACTTTTACACCACACGTATTGATATATTTAAATTAATTAAATCTGAGTGACAGCCAGAAGACAATTTGTTGTAAAAAATGTATTATCCCAAAGGGCTAAAAAGTATACCAGATCCACTTACAGGGTTTTTTTTTATTTTAAAGTCTTGATTAGTTTTAAGCCTAATTACTTCCCTTGCAATTTATGAGATATACAAAAATTTACAATGTTGGCAATTCTTGATGGATGCTTCATACAAACAAGAATTTTATGGTATACTATTTTCTTTCATGATCTTATGAAACCTGAAACTCATTACATACATGGGCTACAAAAATACTCTGGACACAAAAGCAAATATGTACATCTTGGACCTTTTTTTTTTTTTTTTATGTTTTATTTATTTCTAGGAGAGAGAGAGAGAGACCGCGTGAGCAGGGGAGGGTCCGAGAGAGAGGGAGACACAGACTCTGAAACAGGCTCCAGGCTCTGAGCTGGCAGTCAGCACAGAGCCCGACGCGGGGCTCGAACCCACGAAGCGCGAGATCATGACCCAAGCGAAAGTCGGACGCTTAACCGACTAAGCCACCCAGGTGCCCCTGGACCTTTTTTAATTTACTGCTTTGACTATTCCATATTTTCAAACATGAAACAAAGTGTCCTTTGGCATACTGAAGTTACTTGCTCTTGACTACTTCATGTTATATTTTCTATAAACAAATGGTAACATGACAGGAACAGAATTATTAAGTTTATATGTAAGCAACTGGCCCAGCATCATTACACTACAGTAATTCTCCTTAATAAGTATTATCGGATGCACAGTAACTTTTGGACTTCATGCCAGAGGCATCTCTTATCATGTCTTCAGTCATCTATCCTCTTTGGTATGAAAACTCATTTGTTTGGGAGGTGTTCCATGATTCACAACATTTATGAGTTTTTTTCCCCCTCAGTGACAACTATTATATGATGACCCATCAAACACATCTTTTGCAGACAGCTTCTACTTCTGTATGATGTATAATGGGATTTTATTTTCAAAAAAAGATGTTGACTTTTCACCTAATTTTATGCTTTTTCCTAATAAAATTAGGCTACACTGGTGGTAGATGGTTTTCCTATATTCACTGCATTTAAAAGGTCTCTCCTGGATAAGTTTTCTGAAACTGACAAAGACTGAAAGTATCCCAATGTTCCCTGCATACAGGGCATCCCTTGTGTGGATTCTCTTGTATTCAGTGAGATCTGGCCCTTCACTACAGTCTTTTCAGCGCTCACTGTGTTCCTGAGATTTCTTTCCTGTGTGAATTTCCTCGTGCGAAGTGAGAAAGAACTTGACAGAGAACGTTTTCCCACACTCATTACACTGATAAGGTTTCTGTCCCCCGTGACTTCTCTGATGAACACTGAGGTACGATTTCTCAAAAAAGGTTTTCCCACACTGCGTGCACTGATATGGTTTTTCTCCTGTGTGGCGTCTCTGGTGTCTAATGAGCTGTGACTTCTGGTTGAAGATCTGACCGCATGGAACACACCCATAGGGTTTCTCTCCAGTATGGCACCGTTGGTGGATAATAAGATGGCTTTTTTGGCGGAAAGCTTTTCCACACTCATTGCATTCATGGGGTTTCTCTCCTGTATGAATCAGCTGATGTCTACTGAGCATTGCCATACTGCTAAAAGCTTTCTGGCATTCGAGACATACAAAGGGTTTCTCTCCTGTATGTGTTCTCTGATGGACAATAAGCATTGCCTTTCGTATGAAGGCTTTTCCACACTCGCTGCATTCATAGGGTTTCTCTCCTGTATGAGTTCGCTGATGGACAATGAGATGTGACTTGTCGATGAAGGCTTTTCCACATTCACTGCATTCATAAGGCTTCTCTCCTGTATGGATTCTCTGATGTGTTATGAGGGATGACTTTTTATTAAAGGCTTTCCCACATTCCTTGCACTCATAAGGTTTCTCTCCTGTGTGAGTTCTTCGGTGAACAATAAGCTGGGAGTTGTCTATAAACGCTTTTCCACATTCACTGCATTCATAAGGCTTCTCTCCCGTATGGATTCTCTGATGTGTTATGAAGTGTGACTTTTTACTGAAGGCTTTCCCACATTCCTTGCACTCATAAGGTTTTCTTCCTGTGTGGTTTCGCTGATGTACAATAAGCTGTGATGTGTGTACGAAAGCTTTTCCACACTCACTGCATTCATAAGGCTTCTCTCCTATATGAATTCTCTGATGTGTCAGGAGATGTGAGTTTTTACTGAAGGCTTTCCCACATTCCTTGCATTCATACGATCTTTCTCCCGCATGAGTTCGCTGGTGAACAACAAGCTGAGACTTACTGCAGAAGGTCTTTTCACATTCTCTGCATGCATAGGGTCTGTCTCCTGTATGAGTTCTTTGATGGATAATCAGGTTTGACTTCTGCACGAAACCTTTCCCACAATCACTGCATTCAAAAGGTTTCTCTCCTGTGTGTGTGCTATAATGCAGCCTGAGCTTTGTCTTCTCTCTGTAGGCTTTGCCACACTCTTTGCACTCATACGGTTTCTCTCCTGTATGAGTCCTGTGGTGTAAAATGAGATGATACTTTGTTCTGAAAGACTTTGGACACTCAATACATCCATACGGTTTCTCTCCTGTATGAGTTCTCTGGTGCAGAGTCAGATGACATTTTGTACTGAAAGCCTTCTGACATTCAGGGCATCTGTACGGCTTCTCTCCTGTATGAGTTCTCTGGTGTATTACGAGCTTTGACTTATATCTGAAGGATTGGGGACACTCACTGCATTCGTAAGGTTTCCCTTCTGTGTGAATTCTGTGATGTCTTTTGAGATTTTTCACTGTGCTGAAAGTCTTCACATAGGAATTATGTTCACTTGACTGGGCTGGGCAAGTTTCGCGTACGGTAGGGAAAAATGATTTCCCATGGCCATTTAATTCATTGGAATTCATTTCTGCATAGTTTTTACTCTGAAATTTTGAATCTGAATTTTGTTTCAAACTTATTCCTCTTGAGAAACATTGACGGGATCTTTCTACAAACGGAACAAAGTTTTTGCTTAGAGAAAATTATTTTCTCAATGCATTTTCATTATCACTTAACAGACTCATCGTTCTCAATATTTTCCTGATACCAATCCTAAACTTGGCACGTTACTTCTGGGGAGAAAAAACCAAAACAATGAATCCTACGATTATGAAATGGAGGGGGATGGAATCTCAAGTCTGCATCTAAAGAGAATGGAGAAAGTGATACAGTAGGTGCACAGTAGAGGTTGGAAGTATCTAATACAAGAGACAGATAATAAGTAATGAACTGAAAGACATGGGTATCATCAAATTTCAGAGGGAATCTATGAAGTCTCTGAAAGTGTAACAGAAGGGCTACGTCGGGGTGCTGAGTGGCTCAGTTGGTAGTGTCCAACTTTGGCTCAGGTCATGATCTCACGGTTTGTGGGTTCAATCCTCATGTCAGGCTTTGCACTAATAGCGCAGAGCCTGCTTGGGATTCTCTGTCTCCCCCCTTCCTCCCCTCTCTGCTCGCTCGATCTCAAAAAAAAAAGTATACCTCTTAAAAAAAAAGAAGAATAGCTACGTGAATATGGATAAGACATGGGGAAGGTGGGCTGTGTCTAACAAGATGCAAAAGAACTGAGCCAAAAAGGAAACACTGAATGAAACAGGCCAAGATCTGACCCAGGGCAGATAAAAGGAGGTATGTCTTCTCTGACGTGGCTAGCAAATGAGTCGTATATGCTAGGAGAAGGAAGCACCATTCACACTGGTGCACTCTTTTCACTCACTTTAAGTCATCTCTAAAGGTTCAAAGACTATGAGAAAAAAACCTAAACTAACAAGGGTCCCAAAGCACCAACGATCAACTGTCCCTTGGCTTCTGCTAACTCCCACTGCACCAGTGTACTGACCTGGACTACATGGACTTGGGAATTCTTTCTCTACCAGTCCTTGCGTTCCTTTCTCCATGTGAACTGTTGCTTCTGGCCTGGGAGCTGGATAACCTGTCAAGGGGTAATCACAGAGAAGTGAGCAGTACTAGGGCCTATTGAGGGAAAGTTCCGTTTCAGGGAACAGAAAGTAAATCTCAGCAGAACAGAAACTCTTCATTCCGAAACTGAAAATAAGTACCGTCACTGTCTGGTCATAAAGAAAATAGGTTCTATCACCTATCCAAGTCCAAAATCATTAAGGATATCAGAGTACCCATAAATTGTAGCAATGGGGAAAAAAAATCCCAGGCAATTAATGGGCTCATGCTGAGATATTTAGGAAAGTTGTCTTTACCCAATGACACCAGGTTGCTATAATTTTCCAACATCACATCCCGGTAGAGGTTCTTCTGAACAGTATCTAGCAGCTGCCATTCTTCCCAGGTGAAATCCACAGTCACATCACTGAATGACAATAAGCCCTGTAATAACATAACCCTTTTTGATCTGAAGTTAATATAATGGAATAAGATGTAGGAGACAGATAATATTCTGATTATTTTTACTACAGACATTTACAAACAAGTATTTCTCCATCTTAGTTTTGATTTATGCTTTGTGGGCTAATAAATTCATTTAAACTATCCTTTCTGCATTCTTCATTTACTTCTTCACTCACCCATGCAAAATGTTGCTAAAACTTTGCCTAACCATCTGTAACCCACCTTAGAAGCATTTAATGTTGAGGTGTCTGAGTGGCTCAGACAGTTAAATGTCCAACTCTTGAGCTCAGCTCGGGTCATGATCACATGGTTTGTGAGATCAAGCCCCAAGTCGGCTCTGTGCTGACAGCGTGGACCCTGCTTGGGATTCTCTCTCTCTCCCTCTCTCTGCCCCTCCCCCACTCATGTGCACACATACACTCTCTCTCAAATTAACTTGTAAAAAATGAATATTTAATGTTACCTACTACACACTACAATAAAAAAAGAAGTAAAGCATAATCCAGCCTTCATGTAGCTTCTGATTGCGCAGAGTGGCAAGTACACTCCTTCACAGAGCTGACATATGGGAAGACATTATGGTTTAAGGGTTATGACAGAAGTATACTCAAGTTAAAACATGGGCACAAGTAGGTGAACAAATAATAGTTCTGAAGAAGAGGTCAAGCTGGAGCTGCACCCAGCATGTTTAGTGGTGTGCCCCACAGAAGAGCTAGACCAGGTGGGAGCCACGAGTCTTCCAAAGGGAGAGAAGTTAAAAGTGTTAAATATTGGGGCGTCTGGGTGGCTCAGTCAGTGGGACAGCTGACTCTTGATTTTAGCTCAGGTCATGATCTCACGGTTTGTGGGTTCAAGCCCAAATTGGGCTCTGTGCTGACAGTGCTGAATCTGCTTGGGATCCTCTCTCTGCCCTTAACCTGATTGTGCTCTCTCCCTCTCTCTCTCTCAAAGTAAATAAAAACCTTAAAAAAAAAAAAAAAAAAAGAAGTGTTAAATACCATACTGACTTCAAAGAGCTGCAAAAAGTTCAGCGAGACAGAAGAGGCCAGAGAGAACAGATGTCCTGGTTACAGGCAGCAACAGACCTTGCAGTGAGTGTACATATTTTCTGCAGATACATGGTAGACACTGCAGTGTTTTTCTTTCTTTTTTTTTTAAGTTAGTTGGTGTATGTATGTATGTATGTATGTATGTATGTAATCTCTACACCAAATGTAGGGCTCAAACTCATGACCCCAAGCTCAAGAGTCGCATGCTCTTCCAACTGAGTCAGCCAGGCGCCCCTGCAGTGTTTCTCATATACAAAAGGATGTTAAGTTCAAATTACCTTGTAGAAATTGACTGTGCTACATGTTAACTCATGATACAAAAGTAAACAGAAAACACTGTGTGCTATGTATTGCTCTAAACACTTAACGTGTTTATTAACGTAATTAACGTAATGTGTTAACGTAATGATCTGTACAACGACCCTTAGGTACGCATTACTCCTCTCTTTGCAGATAAGAAGAGATTTTTTTAAAAAGTTTTCTAGCTATGCCTTTTATATCTCCCGCATTTCCTTTGGAAGATGATCATTCACTGGGTCCATATTCCAGAGAAGAAGAGAAGAGGAAGACCCATTGATGTTCGAGTACACTTCTTCACACATAATGTCTGGGAAATACTTACTCAAAAAATTCACGTGTTTCCTCCTTATATACAAAGTAAATCTTTTTTTTTAATGCTTATTAATTTTTGGGAGAGAGAGAGCATAAGCAGGGGAGGGGCAGAGAGAGGGAGACACAGAATGTGAAGCAGGCTCCAGGCTCTGAGCTAGATGTCAGCACAGAGCCCGACACAGGGCTTGAACCCATGAACCGTGAGATCATGACCTGAGCCGAAGTCAGATGCTTAACCAACTGAGCCACCCAGGCGCCCCACAAAGTAAATCTTATAACATGTTTTCATTTTTTTGTAATGGTTTCCAGTATTACCACAGAAATGTCTGCAACTCAGCTCCAGATCCCATAGTTTATGTGGCAATTTTCCCACCTTGCAACATGTGACATGCAGATTAGATAGAACTCTCTTCCTCATTGGCTCCTCTGGATCATTTATTCTATCTCCTGGTCTAAGCATATCACTCCCAGCTGCAATGTATCTATATACATTGCTCACTTTGATTGTGTACATGTTTTAAATTGTTAACTAATTAGTTGTCACACGATGTTATATTAGTTTCAGCTGTACAATAGTGAGTCAAGAATCACAGTTACGTTGTGCTCACTGCGTGTGTAGTGACCCTCTGTCACCACACAACACTATTACAATATCATTGATTATATTCCCTATATCGTACATTTAAAAAGTTTTTTTAATTTTTTTTATTTTAGAGAGAAAGAGTGTGAGTAGGAGAGGTGCAGAGGTGAGAGAGAGAATTTTAAGCACTCTCAGTGTGGAGTGGGATGTGGGGCTCCATCCCAAGACCCTGGGATCATGACTTGAGCAAAATCAAGAGTTGGCCACTCAACTGACTGGGCCACCCAGGTGCTCCCCTATGCTGTAGCTTTTATTCCCATGACATATTCATTCCATAATTCAAAGCCTGTATCTTCTACTTCTCTTCACCCATTTTGTCCAACTCCTCACCCCCTTACCCTCTGGCAAGCATCAGATTGTATACTTTTTTAAAAAATATTTTATTTATTTCTGAGAGAGAGAGACAGCATGAGCAGGGGAGGGTCAGAGAGAGAGGGAGACACAGAATCGGAAACAGGCTCCAGGCTCTGAGCTGGCTGTCAGCACAGAGCCTGATGCAGGGCTCAAACCCACAAACTGTGAGATCATGACCTGAGCCGAAGTCGGACACCTAACCGACTGAGCCACCCAGGCACCCCAGATTGTATACATTTTTATAAACCTCTAGAAATATGGGAAATAAACAGCTCACCTGGGACTCCATCATTTTCAGCATCCAGGAGTCTGGTGTGAAGCGTATCCTCAGCAAGGATAAATTTCTAGACGTGAGATCTACTGTTTTTCCCATATAGGAAGTGCCTCATTCTGGGAAGGCAGAATCTATGGATTCAAAGAAAGATGTGTTTGGTACGGAAATGATAATAAAAGCAAGTTCCTATACAGGCAAGGAACTGTTTTTAAGGATCTTCTTTTCTCACTTAACCCTCACAACCCTAGTAACTAGACTATAATTATTCCATTTGGAAGAAAAGAAAAGAAAGGAAAGGAAAGGTCAAACACCTAACTAAAAGCCAGACGGTAACTGGTGGACCAAGGATTAAAACACAAACCCTCAGAAGTGATAGAATCTCTGATTTCCTGGGAAAATTACCAGAATGATGAATTATCCTTTTGGCCTAACCAACTAAAAAAATGGGGAAAATATTGAAAATGACCATTTTAGACACAGAAGTCAGAGATGAGGAGCAAGGTGTGACACTGGTGTGCTTGAGACTCACTGCCTGGAGACCTCCAGGCCACAGTCGGGGAGAAGGAACCCAAAGAGCCTAGCAGTCTTGCTGAATTAATGATAGAAATTCAAAGTCTGAGGAAGTAAAGATGACTAGCACTTGCCAGGCAGTATACCAGAGGAGAGAGGGAAAACTCACTCTGGAGATGCAAAGAGGGTTCCTTTGAGTCTCTGGCTAAGGTCTAATGAATTATGAGAAAACTACCAAGGCCGTGGAAAGGAGAAGGTGCAACAATTCCTGGAGCTCACACAGGATCAGGAACAGCCAGTGTTCCCACGAGCCTGGGTGGAAAGACCTTCTAATATGCCTGGTCTCCAAATGTGCAGAAGTCTCAGGAGAATATTACCTCAATAATGGGGACAAAATAATCCTAGACCAAAAAGACTCTTATGGCCCCACCTAAGAAAGCTTAAAAGAAAGCCTCCAAAGAATCAAACTCTTTCAAAGTAACTTGGTTACATCCCAGAGTAAACCTCAAAAGTAGTTAAAGGAATAAAAGAAAATCCTGCAAACCGTGTGAGGCTGACATTATATGATGTCCAATCAAAAGTTACCAGACATGCACAGAAGCAAGGAAATATAACCCATGGCTAGGGGGGAAATCAAGCAAGACAAAGAGACAAAAATGATCAAAGGGAGAGACCTGGCACTCAGTACACTAAAAATGCTATTATAGGGGAACCTGAGTGACTCAGTTGGTTGAGTGTCTGACTTAGGCTCAAGTCATGATCTTGTGGTTTGTGGATTTGAGCCCTGTACCAGGGTCTGTGCTGACAGCTCAGAGCCTGGAGCCTGCTTCTGATTCTGTGTCTCCCTCTCTGCCCCTCCCCTGCTCATGCTCTGTCTCACTCTCAAAAATAAATAAACATTAAAATTTTTTTTAATGCTATTATATATACTCCATATATGCAACACATTAGAAACAAGCATGAACATTATGAAAAACTTAAATTTTTTAAAATGTTTTTTATTTATTTCTGAGAGAGAGAGAGAGAGAGATAGCGTGAGCAGGGGAGGGTCAGAGAGAGAGGGAGACACAGAATTGGAAACAGGCTCCAGGCTCTGAGCTGGCTGTCAGCACAGAGCCCGACGCAGGGCTTGAACCCATGAACCATGAGATCATGACCTGAGCCGAAGTCGGATGCTCAACCGACTGAGCCACCCAGACGCCCCTGAACATTATGAAAAACTAATAAAATGTTTAACAATCGTGATTGAAACACTAGGACATTTGTGTTTACCTCATACCAAAATTAACTCAAATAGATTACAGATATAAGAACTGAAACTGTGACACTTCTAGAAGAAAGCACAGGAAAAAAAAATTAAGTTTATTTATTTATTTTGAGAGAGAGAGGAGAGAGAAGGAGGGAGGAAGCAGGGTACAGGCAGAGAGAGAGAAAGTTAAAGAGAATCCCAAGCAGCCTCTGCTGTCAGTGCACATGAGATCATGACTTGAGCTGAAATCATGAGTTGGATGCTTAACTGACTAAGCCACCCAGATGTCCCAAGCACAGAAAAATTTTAAGTGATCTTGGACTAGGCAAAGATTTCTTACAGGGCACAAAACGCACAATAAACAAACCAAAAAAAATTGATAAATTTGACTTCCTCCTTACTAAAAATTTTTGAGGCGCAAAATACACTTAATAAAATGAAGGATCAAGCCAGAGTAGAACATTAACGAAGTGCATACCTGATTAAAAGACTTCTATCTAAAAAATATGAAGAACTTTTCCAACTTCACAAAAGAGACAATCTAGTAAAAAAAGGAACAAAAGATTTAAACAGACACTTCCCCCCAAATGTAGAGACAGCGATTAAGCACACGAAAAGCTGTTTTAGGTTACACGACGAAAACAAATTAAAACCGTTATGCCCAGATCGCGAGACCCCAAAGACCACCGAGGAGCCGATTCCGATGCAAACACACGAAGGTCTTTATTCAAGCTCAAGCAGGGACTCCAACACACCCCGACGCAGCGGTGATGGTATGGAGCCTGGAACTCAGGGTCGCAGGGCTTTTTATTGCGGTTAGTGGGATTCGGGGGCTTTCCAGCTTGGCAGTCTCCTGATAGGTTGACTTAGTACATCTGGCCTGACCGCAAACTGCCAACAGGAACGTCTTGGGACACAGGCGCCTCTTTTTTTTAAATTTTTTTTTAATGTTTTATTTATTTCTATGAGAGAGAGAGACAGCGTGAGCAGGGGAGGGTCAGAGAGAGAGGGAGTCACAGACTGAAACAGGCTCCAGGCTCTGATCTGGCAGTCAGCACAGAGCCCGACGCGGGGCTCGAACCCACGAACCGTGAGATCATGACCTAAGCGAAAGTCGGACGCTTAACCGACTAAGCTACCCAGGTGCCCCGATAGGGGCCTCTTTTAAACTGATTGGCTGTTGCTGTTACTAGGAAAGTAACTAAGGGGAGGCTGCCTAAGTACTTCCTGCGGTTTTTCCTGGAACTGGGTTCAGGCCTAGTTCACCCTCAAGATGGAGGCTTTATCTAAAGTGGAGTCAGTTAGGTTTAGGTCTCACATTCCCTTTTCTTGAGACTTCTGCGGACCCAATCATGGGGCCTCTAGGAGCTCGAGGTCACCAGGCCTATCTATGTTTTGGGGATGTTGGTATTGTGACCGGAGGACCATTAATTGGATGGCCCCCAAGCGTTCTTTTATAAATATAACCAGTCTATTAAGAATGCAAGGTCCAAAGGTTAGTAACAGCAATATAATCAGTAGGGGGCCTAATAAAGTAGAAATCAGGGTAGTTAGCCAAGGGGAGCTGTTATACCATTTCTCGAACCAACTCTGGCTCAGCTCATACTCTCGTTTTCTTCTGGCCAGGCCTGGTAGAATTAAGAACCATCAGGTCCCCTAAGGGCTCTGGCTCTGTCTCCTTGAGGATGGTGGTTCCCATGGACTTAGGTGACAGGGTACTGTTAATAGTAATGGTAGTAGTATGGGGTCGCCTGGGGGTCGGGTGGATTGGAATTAGGGCCTCATTAGGGCCTATGGTCTCTCTTGATTCTGATTGAAAGGGGGCAGAGACCTGCTTGACCATAAACAGTACTCCTGTATCATACCCTGATTTATATAGTCTTAATCCCCAGGTTAGACCTTTGTCCCAGTCCTTAGTTCTTTTACCCTTGTCAGTGAATGTTAATTGTAGAGGGTTACATCTAGAGCCAGGCTTACAGGGGGCGGTTGAGTGTTTGCGCTGGAGGGAAATGAGAGATTGAGAGTCCTGGATCCAACTGCAAGATCCCGTGGTCTCACAGCCCCATTCCCGACAATAATAATCTGACCGGCCTCCACATTGAGCTGCCTTGTCACTAGAAATTGGGGCCGGACATACATAAAAACAGGTTCCGTGTAACTCCTGCTGGGCAGTATGGGTACCACATCCAGGGATCCCTATTCTCCCTTCATGCAATGGGTCTTGTTCAAATAAGCTGCAAAGGTCAAATTCAAGTGCAGGCCACCATGTATCGGGAGGATGGGGCTCAACCTTAGTAACTATGGCTTGATTTGAACTAGGCGTAATGACCTGCCATGTTACTTGGAGGGGTTGGTGAGGATTTCGGTTTTGGTTGGCTCGACAAGGCAGAGTACATACAGTCAGTAGTCCCAACAGTAAAGGCCAGTTCATGTTTTCCGCTGTAGTTTGAGCTTTAGTGGGTTTCCTGGGTCCTTGACGGCCTTCCAATCTGGATTCGGAGCCAGGTAGTCGTCCTTGTTGGCAAACGGGTCAGCTGGTTTGGCGTGGGTGTAATGGAACCAGGCAACAATGCCGTCTACCTTTAGGGCCGTTGGGGTGGTCAGTAGCACAACATAAGGTCCCTTCCAGGGTGATTCCAAGTTGCCCTGGCGGTGTCTCTTCGCATAGACCCAGTCACTGGGGCGGTACCTGTGTGGCTCCGGTGGTAGACCTGTTTCATAAAGGGCACGCAGTTTAGGCCAAACACGTTTATGAACCCATTGGAGGCCTCTGAGGTCTTGGAGGAGACGGGCTTCTTCAAACTCCTCAATGGCCTCATGCTGTAGGTGGGGTATCATGGGGGGTGCTTTACCAAACATGATCTCAAACGGAGTCAATCCCATTTGATATGGGGAATTACACACCCTGTATAGGAAAAAGGGGAGGAGGACCACCCAGTCACCGCCAGTCTCAAGGGCCAATTTGGTAAGGGTCTCTTTTAAGCTTCTATTCATTCTTTCTACCTGTCCTGAGCTCTGGGGTCTATAAGCACAGTGTAATTTCCAATCAATCCCCAGGGTCGTGGCTAGGCTCTAACTTACCTTGGACACAAAAGCCGGTCCATTATCTGACCCTATCATCTGAGGAAATCCATACCTTGGTAGGATGTCTTCTAGCAGCTTCTTTGCCACCACCTGTGCAGTTTCGTGTTTGGTGGGATATGCCTCAGTCCATCCTGAAAAAGTGTCTACAAAGACTAGTAAGTACCTGTAGCCATACCTGCCAGGTTTTACCTCAGTGAAGTCAGTTTCCCAGTAAGCCCCTGGGCGTCTCCCTCCTAGACGTGTTCCAGGATTATGGGGGTTCCGGATAGCGTTGGTCAGTTAACAGGCCTTGCATTTGCTGACGATTTGTTCAGTTTTGGAGTTGGCATCTTTAATTTTAATGTGTGACTGTCTAACCAGGTCTTGTAGTCTTCTCTGTCCCATGTGGGATGCTTGGTGTATTTTGACAGAACCCTTATTCCCATTTCTTCAGGCAGGATGATTTTGTTATCCGCGCACCTCCACCAGCCCTTAAGACATTGAGTCGTAGGTAGTCCTTTAATCCATTGTAGGCCCTCGAGTGAGTAACGAGGAGTCTCTGGTAGGTTGGGGTCCCCCGGATTTATGAGTTTGACTGCCAGGACTGGGGTGCCCTTGAGGGCTGCTTCTTTAGAGCCCTGGTCGGCCATATTGTTGCCTCTGGCTGTCTCAGTTATGTCCTTTGATGGCCTGGACAATGGGTGATAGCTAGTTTGGTGGGGTTTTTTTTTGTTTGTTTGTTTGGAGCCATAAAGCTTTGAGGAGAGCTAGGATCTCCTCTTTATTTTTTATAGTCTTTCCCTCGGCTGTGAGGAGCCCCCTTTCTTTATAAATTGCCCCACAGACCTGAGCGGTGGCGAAGGCATATCAACTGTCTGTGTAAATATTTAGTTTTCTGCCCTGCCCCAGAGTTAAAGCTTTAGTAAGTGCAATTAGCTCAGCCTTCTATGCTGAGGTCCCGGCCCGCAGGGGCTCCGCCCAAATGACTTTTTCCGTGGATACCACTGCGGCTCCGGCATGCCTCAGTCCTTGTTGTATGAAGCTACTGCCATCTGTGTACCAGGTGACCTCCGCATCTGGCAACGGGACGTCCTGCAGGTCCGGACGGGTGGCATGAATATGGGCCACGATCTCGGCACAGTCATGGAGGGGAGCCTCTACGTCCAGGTCAGGCAGCAATGTAGCTGGGTTCAAGGCGGCCGGGGCCTGGAAAATAATTCTGGTAGGGTTGAGTAGCAGAGTCTGATAGTGGGTCATGCGGGCATTACTGAGCCATCGACCTGGTGGTTGCTTTAGAACTCCCTCTATTGCATGAGGGGTAGTGAAGGCCAGCTCTTGCCCCATAGACAATTTATCTGCATCCTTAACCAGCAGGGCCACAGCTGCAATCATGTGGAGACATGGTGGCCAACTGGATGCCACAGGCTCCAGTTTCTTGGAGAGACAGGCCACAGTCCGACGCCAGGGGACCAACACTTTTGTTCCATCAGGGGAGAGATGGATTTGTGCCCCCAGTTTTGTCTGTAAATTACGGCCCAGAAGGGGGTATGGGCATTCTGGGATGACCATAAATGAGTGGGATACCCGACCCATGCCCAAATCCAGTTCTTCGGGTAGTCCATGGGTATTGCTTGACTCCTGTCGCTCCTTGAACCCATGACTTTTTGGCTGACAGTGGGCCCCCGGGCTGTAGGAGCACAAAATGCTGGGCCCCCGTATCAACCAGGAAGTCTGTAGATTTCCCTTCCATTTGTAAGGTTACCCTGGGGTCATGGAGAGGCACCGAACCCCGTCCCCTCTAGTCACTGTCTTCCCCTATAACCAGGATGGGGGCCTTAGGTCTCGGTTTCTTGTTGGGACAATCCTTGACCCAATGCCTCTCTCCTCTGCAACAGGCACATTGATTACGGCCCACTTGGGGTCTTTTCCCATCCCGTTTGGTTTCTTCCTTACCGTGTTCTTGGGAGGTCAGTTGCTTGAGACGGTGTCTTCGGTCGTCTGAATTTGCTGTGGCAGCCAGCAGTATCTTTGCCAGGTCCCAGTTCTGCCTCTTTTCAGCCCTAATTTGTTTATCTTCTGCACTTTCCCTGTTATTATATACCCTTTCTGGCACGACCACTAAACCTTGGAGACTCTTTTCTCCTAGTCTTTCTAATTTTTGAAGCTTGCGGCAGATATCGGGAGCCGCTTGGTTAATGAAAGCCATGGCCACTGCCGATTTACTGGATTTGGCTTCCAGATCCATGGGAGTGTACTGGCGAAAGGCTTCCATTATCCTTTCGAGGAAGGCTGAGGGGCTTTCCTCGGAACCCTGACTGACATTATAAACCTTGGCCATATTAGTGGGCTTGTGAGCTGCAGCCCTGAGACCTGCCAATAGAGCCTGGCGGTACCATAGGAGGTGCTCCTTACCTTCTGCTGTGTTGTAGTCCCAATCTGGGCGGGTGAGGGGGAAGTGCGCGTCAATACGCGCCTGGTCCATTGTGGGGACCCCAGTGGGGCCGGGAATCAATTTCCTGGCCTCACTCTGGATGCGTTCTTGTTCCTCAGTGGTGAAGAGAACCTACAACAATTGCTGACAAACATCCCAAGTGGGCTGATGAGTAAAAAGGACAGTTTCTAACAGATTAATAAGGGATCTAGGATTCTCAGAAAAGGGAGCATGTCGTGTGTGCTGCCACGCCAATGCCTCTGCAAAGTAGTCCCCGCGCGGCCACCTCCCAGAGTCCCCGGCCGACAGTGGGGCCTTGAGCAGAGCGGCAAGCCGGGCCTCTTTCTCCTCCGTTTCAGGGGCGCCCCCGAGGGGAACGTGGAGGCCGGGCGGCAGGTGGGGGTGGGGAGCGCGCGTGGCTGGGATCCCTGCGCGCGGTGAGGTGGTCCCCGGCCATTGTGAGGTGGAGGGTGGCTGCTGGGCTCACGGAGGGTGGCTGCTGGGCTCACGGAGGGTGGCTGCTGGGCTCACGGAGGGGGCCGGCGCTGGGGCGGAGGTCGGGAGGCACAGCGGGCGAGGGCGGCCCGGGGAGGGGGCAGGTGCAGTCAGCTGGTGGCTCAACTGGTAGCTGTGGCGGGGCTGCTGCTGCTGCCTCATTGACAGGGGGCTGTAAGGGCCCCTTGGTTGGTATGGGGTGGAAAAATCAACTCTTCCTCCGTTTCTCCCTGCAAAATGGGATAAAGAGGAGGAGCCGAGGGTTTAGACTCAGGTTGTCGTGAGTCAGCCTTTCAGAAGTAACTAAAACAAGGGCCGATGCAGAGGAGGGCAGCAGCTGGGGAAGTAAAAAAATGTTTAAGCCATGGAGGGGGATCATCCACCAAGTCGGCCCAGACAACGATATACAGAACCTGGTCCGGGTGTCCCATGCAGGGCCGAGAGGCCTGCTGTTCTACTTGGTGCAAAGAGTCTGAAATTTTCTCTTTTTAACTTTCATGGAGAGATTGTGCACTCGAGCTCTGATATCTTGAAGTGAGTGAGCAACAGGTCTAGGGGTTTAGAGGGTGTCTGTCCCATTTTGTCAGTCTCAGTCACCCAGTAATAAAGTCCAACAGACACAACCGACAGCCACAGACACACACAGAAAGACAACTGAAACTGGGATGAAGGCCTTCGGTTGGATCGTGGGCACAACCTGCCTTGTCCCTCTGAATCAGCACAGACTAGGGGCACTCCGTCTCCTCCTCCGAAGGAGCCCAAACCATCCAGGTCTCCCTGACAGGTCAGAAGGAGCCTGGAACGTCTTCCAGGTCTCCCACAACCGTGGCCCCCAGCACGTCCGCCTTGACCACCTTTGGTCGCCTAATACAGATTTGTCTCAAGACCAGAGTTATACAAACGAACACAACAGAAGGAGATTCTTACCAGCTAGTCGACCCTCCAGTTCAGGGGTCCTGGGGGTCTTGGGGATCCCAGACGAGCCCCCAAATGTTATGCCCAGACCGCAAGACCCCAAAGACCACCGAGGAGCCGATTCCGATCCAAACACACGAGGGTCTTTATTCAAGCTCAAGCAGGGACCCCAACGCACCCCGATGCAGTGGTGATGGTATGGAGCCCGGAACTCAGGGTCGCAGGGCTTTTTACTGCAGTTACAGTGGTTGACTTTTAGTACATGCTATCTTGTCAGTACCCAATTGGCTCGGCCCATCTAGCCTGACCGCAAACTGCCAATTGGAATGTCTTGGGACATAGGCACCTCTTTTAAACTGATTGGCTGTTGCTGTTGCTAGGGAAGTAACTAAGGGGAAGCTGCCTAAGTACTTCCTGCGGTTTTTCCTGGAACTGGGTTCGGGCCTAGTTCACCCTCAAGATGGAGGCTTTATCTAAAATGGAGTCAGTTAGGTTTAGGTCTCACAAAACCAAAATAAAATATTGTTACAAACCTGTTAGCATGGTCTTTTATGTATGTATGTATGTATGTATGTATGTATGTATGTATGTATGTATGTATAAGAAAGCTCTAGGCCTGACATGGGGCTCCAACTCACGACTCTGGGATCGAGACTTGCACACTCCACCGACTGAGCCAGCCAGGTGCCCCAGAATGGCTATAATTTAAAAGAGCAAGGAGCACCTGGGTGGCTATCAGTTAAGTGTCTGACTTCAGCTCAGGTGATGATCTCATGGTTCGTAAGTTCAAGCCCTGCATCGGGCTCTGTGCTGACAGCGCAGAGCCTGCGTGGGATTCATTCTCACTCTCTCAAAAAAAAAAAAAAAAACTTTGGAAAAAAAGTCTCTAAAATAAAATAAAAAGACTGAAAATACTAAGTACTGACTAGGATTGGAAGGAAAAAAACCTCTCCTGCATTGCTGGTGAAAACACAAAATGGTCCAGCCACCTTGACTTGTACATGTATGCACACTGCAGTTTTATTCAGAATATCCAAAACCTACCCACAAAATCCAAAATATCTATCAACTGGGGAATAAACTTATAGTGGCATATCTGTACCACTGGAGCGGAAAGGAATAAATTCATGACAAATGCAAAATCATGGATTAATCTGAAAAGCATTACTCTGAGTGAAAGAAGCTAAACAGCAACACCTGACAGAGTAGGCGGCTAGCTAGATCTGAGCAGGGAATGAGTGATTTCCCACAGACAGAAGGGTGGAGGCCAAGCTCCAAACAGCTGGGAAAGAGCCCAGGGGACAGGCAGCCTTCTATGCTAGCATCACTGCCTTAGGGCAACCTATGGCTTCATCACAGTACATTTCCATTGTGGTTTTAACCCCCGCCCCAGGGGATGGCTGCCAGGACAGTTTGACAAGGACCATGTAACACTCCTCCAGTACAAGGGGTCCCTTAGATGACTGCCTGCAACCTTAGTCCGAAACCGCCCCAGCCATGACCCATAATCCCTCCAAACATAAAAAGAAAAAATGACCCTGACCCAGGGTGCAGCTGCCAAGCCTGGGCCCGCCTGCCCGCTTTCTCATCTCCAGAGTGTACTTTTGCTTACACTGCTATCAAACCTTTGCTTGCTTGGGACGCCTGGGTGGCTCAGTCGGTTAAGCATCTGACTTCGGCTCAGGTTAAGATTTGAACAGTCATGAGTTCAAGCCCTCCGCTAAGCTATACTGACAGCTCAGAGGCTGGAGCCTGCTTCAGATTGTGTGTCTCCTCTGCTCTCGGCCCCTGCCCCACTCATGCTGTCTCTCTCCCTCTCTCAAAAATAAATAAACATTAAAAAAAATTACAACAAACAAAAGGACAGATACCATATGTTTGCACATATAGGAGGAACTTAATGGAGGACCACGGAGGAGAAGAGGAGGAAAAATAGTGGGGGAGAGGGAGGGAGGCAAACCATGAGAGACTCTTGAAGGCTGAGAACAAACTGAGGGCTAATGGGAGGGGGAGGAGGGGAAGGGGGATGATGGGCATGGAGGAGGGCACTTGTGGGGATGAGCACGGGGTGTTATATGGAAACCAACTTGACAATAAACTATTTAAAAAATAAAAAATAAATAAAATGATGATACAAGTGGGAAAAAAAAACCCTTTGCTTGCTTTAGGGTTTGGCTCTGAATCCTTTCTTGGCTGAACTTAAGAACTGAGGTCAGGGAACGGGACTCACCATTGACACAACTACTTACTGCACAACTCAATTTGTATGAGGTATTATAATATATATAACAGTAGAAAGCACATAAATGATGAGAGAACAGAGAATAGGAGTATGGACTCAAACACAAAGGGGCACCAGGGAACTTTTGGGGTTGATGGAAAAGTTCTACACGTAATTCAAGTAGAGGTTACACAACGGTATACCTTTGAGAGCTCATCAAATTCTAAGTGAAGAACTGGTAAGTGGTGGTGCCTGGCTGGCTCAGTCAGTAAAGCACGCAATTCTTGGTCTTGGGGTTGTGAGTTTGAGCCCCACCTTGGGTGGAGAGGTAACTTAAAGGTAAAATATTATAAAAAAAACAACAACCGGTATGTGTTATGGTATGTAAATTACACCTCAAGCAAGCTAACTTTTGCTTACAAAAGCAAAACAAATACAGGCTGTCTGCCTCTGAAAACAAAGTTTGTGTCCCTAAATTCTGCAAAGAGGTCTCAACTAAAATCTAAAATGCTGACCTCTTGCTGAGACTGTCTTCACACAAAATCCCAGCTGGGTCTCCTATGTACTCTGAACACAGCTGACTATTAAAGAATTAAACCTGGCTACGCGGGGCACCTGGGTGGCTCGGTCGGTTGGTTAAGCGTCGGACTTCAGCTCAGGTCATAATCTCCCGGTTTGTGGGTTTGAGCCCCGCGTCGGGCTCTGTGCTGATAGCTAGCTCAGAGCCTGGAGTCTGCTTCTGATTCTGTGTCTCCCTCTCTCTCTGACCCTTCCCTGTTTACTCTGTCTCTCTCTCTCTCAGAAATAAATAATAACATTTAAAAAACTGGCTATGTAAAGTTAATTTACCACAGACTAATGTAGCCATGTGAGGACAACCTGGAAATACACCAACAGTTTATTACTCTCGATATCACACTGCTGAGAACTCTAAAGGAAAATACAATGCTGTGTCTTAGACTATAGAACTGAAGAAAACAAAACTGGATTTCAAAGACAATGTGAACTAGAAATTTATAGGCCAATTGCACTTATTAACTTCACTATAAAAACCCTAAATAAGGGACTCCTGGCTGACTCGGTGGGTAGAGCATGCAACTCTCTCTCTTTTTTTAAGCATTCTCTTTTTTAAATGTTTATTTATTTATTGAGAGAGAGAGAGAGAAAGAGGGAGCATGCATGAGTGGGAGAGGGGCAGAGAGAGAGAGGGACACAGAGATTGAAAGCTGAAAGCACAAAGCCTGATTCAGAGCTTGAACTCAGGAACTGTAAGATCATGACTTGAGCTGAAGTTGGAAGCTTAACCAACTGAGCCACAAAGGCACCCCGAGGATGCAACTCTTGATCTCACGGTGGTGAGTTTGAGCTCCATGTTGGGGGCAGAGATAGCTTAAGAAAAATTAAATAATTTTTTAAAACTCTAAATAAAATGCTAGATAACTCTATCCGCTGGTATGTAGGAGGTATACTAAGAAAACCGAATATAGGAAGACCTGTACTATGCACAATTGACTTTATTCCAGTAATACAAGGAAAGTTAATAAGAACCATTTAATTATCTCAAAAGATGAAGAAAAGACATGTCAGAAAAACCCAAGCCACTCAGAATTAAAAACAATATATTACTAAATTAGAAATAGACAAGAAAGAGTGTCTACAAAATAATCCACAGCACATTTCCTTAAATTCAGGGCCAAGGATAATCTCTCACTGAACCTCCAGTCAAAAATGTACCACAGATCAAAACCTGAGCAACAAAATGGCAAAATCAACTGAAAGAAGGAAAACT
The DNA here is from genome assembly GCF_003009895.1 of Hyaena hyaena. Classification (NCBI taxonomy): domain Eukaryota; kingdom Metazoa; phylum Chordata; class Mammalia; order Carnivora; family Hyaenidae; genus Hyaena; species Hyaena hyaena. The sequence goes on along the minus strand of NW_024081500.1, from coordinate 650,043 downwards.
GGAAAAGAAACAAAATTTTCATTATGCAACTATTCTAAGATCTGTATAAACATCAATTGGAATTTCACATTCAAATAACAATTAAGACTTAAAAGGGGTTAAAGCCATAGGTTTTGCTGGTTATACAGTACCAACAAAACCTAGGAAGTACCTGGGGGGAACCTGTGCAAGATAACAGATTACAGTAAAAGCATACAAATTGTAACCAGTCGAATGGAGAGAGGGACAATAGGGTGAGGTTTAGGAGGATCCCAAACCAGAAGCTTCCATTGTCCTATCCTCTGGGAGTTGGGACACATTACTTACCATCTAGCATATCCATGAGTGACAATATGTAGGGTTTTGCCAACCACAGAAGCTCACCTGAGTTTCAATGTCTATAGTTTTTATTAGAATTTCATTAATCAGTAAGCAGGATTGATCTAATCACTGGCCATGTGACTCAGCCTCCAGCACCCCTACCATCTTGGGAGGCTGGGCTGGTATCAACAGGCTCAAAGCCCCAACCTTCTAATCGCATGGTTGGTCTTTCTGGAATAAATAGCCCCATCCTGTGTCCCTTCATTGGCATAAACTATCTACAGGCCCATCATGAATAATAACAAAGACACTCCCATCACTTAGGACATTCCAACAATTTATAGGCTACCTCCCAGGAACTGGGGACAAAGCCCAGCCAAATTGTTTATCACTAAATACTGAGCAAAAGACTAACATTCTAAGTATGTGACCATTCTCTACAATGAGTAAAGGAAAACTAAGTTTTAAAATTGGTCAATGTAATATATGAAGATGTTGAATCACTATGCTGTACACCTGTAACGTTGTGTATCAACTATACTGAAATTTGAAAATTAAAATAAGTAAATAAAATAAAATTGGCTAATGAACATATAAAAAGATGATCAGGGGCACCGGGTGATTCAGTCGGTTAAGTGTCTGACTCTTGGTCTCAGCTCAGGTCATGATCTCATGGTTTTGGGAATTTGAGCCCCACATCAGGTACTGTGCTGACAGCGTGGAGCCTGCCTAGGATTCTCTTTCTCCTCTCTCTCTGCCCCTTCCCCACTCGCCCTGTCTCTTTCTTTCTCTCTCTCAAAATAAATAAACATTAAGAAAAAAAAAAAAAAAGACGATCAGCCATCGTAGTTATGAGAACAGTGAATATGAGGACCACAATGAAATGACTCTGACACTCAAAAGATGGTCAAAAAGCAAGAATGAAAATACTAAGGTTTGGAAAGCTTCTAGATCAACAGGCACTTTTACACTGCTGATGAGAGAATAAGGTGGTACAAAAGCACACTGGCTTTTTCCTCTAGATAAAAATTCATCTATTTTATGTCAGAAATTATACTTCTAGGCTAGACTATATATATTCTCACAATGATGAGGAGACATATAGGACTTTTCAGAACTGGTAGAAAAACCTGGCACACTGTGTAAGCATTACATAACGGAACATTACTGGGGAGTTTGGTAAAACTAAACCAGAAGCCTTTGAAATATGCATTTAACCTGGCTTACTTTTATATACTAAAAAAGGAAAATAGCCACGAGATACAATTCGGTTTAAAAATACATTTCAAAACAGTACAGACAGTTTAAGATGATTTTTATCTGCTTTAACTGATGATAAGTATATAATGATAACTTCATTTTGTCAAGTACCTACCTGTTATGGACTTAATATATGCTCTAGGTGGTGCCAGGCTGACACAGTCAGTAGATCATTCCACACTTGATCTCAGGTCCAGGGCTGCGAGTTCAAGCCCTACCTTAGGTATGGAACCTACTTTTAAAAAAAAAAAAAAATTACGTTGCTCAAACTCCTGTTTATTTGTGTATTTGTAAACAGGGCCTTTGAGAAGTAATTAGGTTTAGATGAGGTCATGAAGGGCCCTCAGGAGTACCTGTGAGGTAGATACCAATTTGTTTGAATGGGAAAACTGAGAATTATAGAACTTGGTACCTCACCCCAAATCACACAAACAAGTAGCAGAACGGACATAAAAGCTAGGACTAACATGATTTCATGCGCATACAAACACATGTGTACACTGGCTGACATGTGGGCACACCCTGTGTTTATAATTCTAACAATTCATGGATCTATTTACGGCAGGTGTACTGGTGATCCTTTTGCTATCCTTTCGAGTTTTCTTCATGCTTAAAATTCAGTATGAAAAGCTGGGAAAGGAAATACTTCAATGCTTCATACACACCACATGTCTGTCTCCCTGAGGCCTCCTCGCGTGCCAACCCCACCCACCTCTCCCACGGACACCATGCTGCTGCACACTTCGCTCTTGCACATATTCACAGCCCCCTAGACACCTATTTTTACAGGGATCACGAACCTCTCGGATGCTCAAACTCGGACCACAGGAACCCCAGATGACTAATCCCCAATCCTTTCCTCACCGACCGGACCCCAATGGGCCCCTTGGTCACTGGCTCTCCCGGAGCCTCGGTCTACGGCCTGGGGACGCAATCTGGTGCACACCTGTCGCTATTAGCAGAAATGGTCGCTGGTCCGAAACACTGATGCCAGCCCAAGCCTCCGACAGCCCCGAAGCCGCCTTAAACAACCACCTACCTACGAGCAGCCACCGCGAACCGCATTTCAAGCCGCCGCATTCCCGTAGCGCGGCGCTCAGAAAGCCGCTTGCACAAACCTCACGTAACGTCGACCGCGAACCTGTGACCTTACGCCCTGGGAACCCAATCCTCGGTTCGTCACTTCCGCTTCCTTTCACCTGGTGTGCCGGCCCGTGTCCCGAGCCATTACTCAGACTCAGTAGCACTTTGGCGTGAGCGATCAATCCACAAACCCTCACTCCGGCCCTGGTTAGAATTACCGCTGGCTAACTCCGCCGCGACGATGTCTTTGCGTAGCGATGGGAGCGGCCATTGCGGACCGTGCGCCGCCATCTTGCGTCGTGCGCCGTACGAAGAGCGACATGGCCACCGTAGGCGACCGGAGTAGGCTGCCCAGACCCGAAAGGTGCAGATCCAGCCCATCCTTTGTCCACTTTTCGAGACTTCTCCTCTCTGGTTCTTCTACCGCAGCCGAGGCTGTCAGTGCCGTCGCGCACGCTTAGTAGGCCTTCAGCGCTCTCTCCTACAGTCTTCCGACCTGACCGGAAGTGGCTGCGCCCACTCTGTCTCGTCGCCCTTTGTCAGCCGCTCCGCGGGAGCGGCCATATTGGGAAGGTCTGGGTCCGTACAGCGAAAAGCGGACTTCAGGGCTGGGAATCCGGAGGCGTTCATGGCACATTTGAGAAAACGGGGATTTAGGAGACTAGAACTGGATCTGGAGGAGCAGAGGCGATACGAGGAGAGCGCTCTGGATGTGTACTTCGTGATGAAGGACGGTTGTGGAGCAGACGCTGGCACTCGCGATCCACGCCAGAAGAGTAACTCTTGTGTTTCGTTTCCCAACAGAAACTGAATACATTAAAGAAGGATCCTGTGTATCGTTAGTAACAGCCCACCCAGTCTTTTGTTTTTGTGACTACTGCGCAGATAATTATTCAGCAGCATCGTTTAGTCCCTGTCCCCCCACTGCTAGGTAGTACTGTCATAATATCAAGTCTCCTTACCTGCATGGCTCTGAGTTAGGACGTCCTGTTCCATTGGTCAGTTGTTTATCCCTGAGCCGGTACTATGTTTTAGCTGTGGGAGCTTTCCACGCCTTACAATCCGATAAAGCAAGGTCTCCCACCGTATTCTTTTTCTATAAGCCTGTCTCTGTTCTTTAGGCCCTTTATAATTTCAAACAAAAAATTTAAAAAGCTTATTTTGGGGAGAGACTGAGACAGTGTGAGTGGCGGAAGGGCAGAGAGAGAGAACAGAAGCCCTAGCAGGCCCCACCATGACCACAGAGCCTGAAGCAGAGCTCCAACCCAGGAACCATGAGATTATGACCTGAGCAAAACTCAAGAGTCAGACACTAGAGCCACCCTGAAACCCCTATAGTTTCAAATATAATTTTAATTCACCTTGTGAATTTACACACACACACACGAAAAAGTTTGGGATTTGTATTGGTACTTCATTGAATCTATAAATCCTTTGAGTAAATGACCTCATCTTTACAATATGAGGTCTTAAAATCTATTAACACTGTGTATCACCCCACTTGTTTAGGCCTTCTTTAATGTCTCTGAATAAAGTTACTGAATCATGTTTCTTATAAAAGTCTTATACGTTTTTATAAGATTCATTTCATAATACTTGAAATTTTAAATGCTCTTGTAAATGATATTTTATAATTTCATTGTTTACCTCTCTGTTGGTGATATATAGAAATACAATTGATTTGTACATTGACAAATTGTCTTATTAATTCTAATCATTTTTGTCTAGACTACGTTCTTGTAAAATTTTAAAACGTTTTCTTTTCCCACTGCCTCAACATCCCCCAAAACAGGTTCAGAGTATGTCTATCAGGGGACCAGATGTATCCTTGTAATAGGGTTGGCCCCTGCATGAGTTTCTCTTCCTACTCTCCCCTGTGATCTACTGTCATTCAAACCCACCCCTGAAATCTCCTCCAGTCCTTTCTTGTGTACTCCTGCAATAAGGCACTTAATGGTGGGTACTTCCTGATCCTCAAAAATAGGGGGTACCTCTTGACCCTCAACAAGGGCATTTACTCATTACCCTTGCTCTCATCCCATCTACTTGGCTAAAACTGAACCTTTAGCACTCTCTCCTGAGGGACCTCTCAGCAAGTAGTGACTTTGTGTCTCAGGACCTGCAAGTTGATAAGCTGTTTTTCCAGCACCTTTCCTGTGTCCCCTCTCGTGCCTGCACCTGGCTGACCACCCTAAAAGAACATACAGCAATTATTCTAGATTTTTACAAAAAGTCATATCTTTTTTTCTCAATTTGAGAGAGAGAGAGAGAATCCTAAGCAGGCTCCACACTCAGCACACAGCTCAACCAGGGGCTTGACACCATGACCCCAGGATCATTACCTTGGAATCATGACCTAAGCCAAAATCAAGAGTCAGACACTGAACGGACTGAGCCACCCAGGTGCCCCAAAAGGCATACTATCTTTAAATACTAGGTTTCCCCCATCTTTTTCCATTTTTAAAAGTTTTTTTTTTTTTTACTCAAAAAAGCTTCATTTCTTTATTTAGCTTTTTGACTCTGTGCTTGTGCCTTCAACACTTTCACAACGATTTTCTGCTCTTCAATAAGGAAAGCACGCTTGATCCTCTCGCAAACTTGCACTTGGCACACATGGAACCACCATAGGCTCTGCTGACATGTTTTTTCGTTTTAGACAACCTCATAAGAACTTGAGGTCTCACAGCACGAACTCCTCGAAGTTGGCCTGGGCACACGCCACATGCAGATTTTGGTGCTTTCCCAACTTTCTTGGTATAAAGGTAAACGATTCTGTTACCCGGGGTTCGGGACAGCCTAGTTTTGTTAGAGGCTGTATTGTAGGACAGCCTATGACAGTATGTCAAATGCTGGACCATTCTGAAGACGTACTGACACCGTCCCTGGAAGAGGAAGAAGGAAGTACTTGCAAGTTTAAAGGTTCATTTTTAAAAGTTTTTAAATTTTATTTAATCTCTACACCCAGTGTGGGGCTTGAAGTCATAACCCCAAGATCAAGAGTTCCATCCTCTTGTAACTGAGCCAGCCAGGAAATCCCTTTTCCATTTTAAACCTTTATTTTTTCTCCCTGTTGCACTGGGTGAGACCTCCAGTCTAATGTTGAAAGGGAGTGATGGTGCAGCATTGTCTTCTTGCTTATTTCAGGTTTTTTTTTAAAATTTTATTTTAGAGAAAGAGCATGAGCAGGGGAGAGGGGCAGAGAGAGAGAATATCTCAAGCAGGCTCCACGCTCACCTTGCAGCCCAAAGAGGGCTCAATCTCACAAGCTTGGGATCATAACCTGAGCCCAAATCAAGAGTCAGATGCTCAACTGACTCAGCCAACCAGGTATCCCACTTCTTGCTGATTTCAAAGTTTCTCCTTTAAGCATGAGGTCTACCAAAGATTTCTGTAAACTTCCTTTATAAAATTAAATCATGCCTATGTAATTAAGTCTCCATTAAAAACAAAATCCATAAACAGGGTATCTGGGTGGCTCAGTCAGTAGAGCATGCAACTCTTGATCTCAGGGTTGTTGAGTTCAAGCCCCATGTTGGACACAGGGCTTACTTTTTAAAAAATCCATAAACTATATAGAGCTTCCAGGTTGGGGAACATATGCACATCCAGAAGGGACAGAGCTCCTGAACTGGGCATCCTTCTGGGCCTCACCCTGAGGCCAGACCCAAGTGGATGATGATTTGTTCACTTAGCCTCATTGACTTTTTAACGGTTCAGGGACATCTTGGCTGTTTGGAGGAGTTTTCAGGGGTTTGCAGCAAAAAAACAAATTCCCTGGGCAAGGAAAAAGGGATCCAGCAAAAGGGACTCCAAGGATATCTCTAGCAAAGGGAGAATCTGGAAAAGTAACATTGGCTCAGGGAAAGCTTTCCAGGGCTATCTCCGTGAAGGGTTCTGGACCATTGAAAACGCTGCGAAGAAGGGGCGCCTGGGTGGCTGAGTTACATGTTTGACTTCGGCTCAGGTCATAATCTCATGGTTCAACATTAAAAATTTAAAAAAAAAGAAAATGATGGTAAGGGTGTTTACTGGAAAGTGATAAACAGGGCTTCTGGAATGTTCTATTGCTTGATCTGAGTGGTATAGCATAGTTGTTCACACATGGGTGTTGCCGTTTTATGTTAAACTGTGTGTGTGTGTTTAATATACTTTTCTGTATGGCATATTTTACAATACAAATATTTTAATAATTGTACATACTCCACTTTACACAGCTGGCAATCAGGTAGAATGAATAGATTTTTAGTTACAGGCAACAATTACCTTCACTTTTATGAATACTTCATGGAAACAAATAGCTTAAACATACCAAAAGAGACGATTGTGTTTGGGATGTCTGGCCGGCTTCGTCGGTGTAATATGTGACTCTTGATCTTGGGGTTGTGAATTCAAATCCCACATTGGGTGTAGAGATTACTCAAAAATAAAATCTTTAAGGGGTGGTTGCCTGGGTGGCTCAGTCAGGTGAGAGAGTTTGACTCTTGGTTTCAGCAGGTCATGATCTCAAAGTCTGAGTTCAAGCCCTATGTGAGGCTCCACACTGACAGTATGGAGCCTGTTTGAGATTTTCTCCCTCACTCTCTGCCCTTTCCTACTCATGCTCTTGCTCACTCTTTCAAAAAAAAATCTTTTTTTTTTAAAAAAAAAAAGAGGGGCACCTAGGTGGTTTGTTGGTTGAGCGTCTGACTTCAGCTCAGGTCATGATCTCACTATCCATGAATTTGAGCCCCACATCAGCACAGAGCCCATTTTGGATCTTCTGTCCTCCCTCTTTTTTCCCCTTCCCTGCTTGTGCTCTCTCTTGCTCTCTCAAAACTAAATGTTTTTTAAAAATGTAAAAAATAGAGGGGCGCCTGGGTGGCTTAGTCGGTTAAGCGTCCGACTTTCGCTTAGGTCATGATCTCGCGGTTCGTGGGTTCGAGCCCCGCGTCGGGCTCTGTGCTGACTGCCAGCTCAGAGCCTGGAGCCTATTTCAGAGTCTGTGTCTCCCTCTCTCTCTGACCCTCCCCTGCTCACGCTGTCTCTCTCTCTCTCCTAGAAATAAATATATATTTTTTTTAAACGTAAAAAATAGAGAATTCTGTTTAGCCATAACCAAGTATCTGGCCCAGGAAGCTCATGTTAAAAGGGCACTATCCTAAGAGCTATCATTTTCTGCTCTTTTCATTTACCTGCGAGATCTTGAGTGCTGAGCTCAATTGTTTCAGTCTTTTTACAGAGGCATTAAAGGACTCTGGTCTTCAATTTGCCCAACCTAAAGGACTATGGTTGTCCAGCCCCAAGTAGTAGTAACCATGTGGAAGCTAATACAGTAGGGCCTGATTCTGAACATGGTCATATTATTTTTAAATCTCATGAAGGTCATATGATTAATAAATCTCAATTAGCTTTGGCTTTGGGGGCTTCCTGGTCCCAGGAAGCTTCACTATGGCTTTCTTGTCTGACACCTGCATTGAAGCAAGGTTTCTCTTTTTAAGCTTACTGGTATTCTTCAGTATCTGGCCCTTATTCTTTTCCAAATACCATCCTATCAAAGGATTAGTGTCAGGAAGACACTGTGGTTTGTAGGAGATTATCTTTTATTATTAGAAGATTCAAGTTGAGGGCTCCTGGATGGCTCAGTCGGTTGAGCACCTGACTTTGGCTCAGGTTCATGAGTTTGAGCCTGCATTTGGCTTGCTGTTGTCAGCACAGAGCCCTCTTCACTTCAGATCCTCTGTCTCCCTCTATCTCTGCTCCGCCCCCACTTGTGTTCTCTCTCTCTCTCTTAAAAATAAATAAAAGAAGATCCTGATTGAGGTGTTTGGCAGTAAAGGATCATATATCTGCAATCTTACTTTCAAATAGTTCAGTCAAAAGTAGTAAATGGGGAGGTGCCTGGGTGGCTCAGTTGGTTAAGCATCTGACTTTGGCTCAGGTCATGATTTCATGGTTTGTGGGTTCGAGCCTCATATCAGGTTCTCTACTGTCAGTGAGGAGCATGCTTCAGATCCTCTGTCCTTCTCTCTCTGCCTCTCCCCCATTAATATTCCCCCCCCAATAAATGAACATTTTAAAAAATGCTTATTTTAAAAAAGTAAGTAGCAAATTGGATAACAGAGATGGATAGATAAGTAGATGATACATAAACAAAGCAAATATGACAAAATGTAACATTTATTGAATTTATGTGATGTATGTAATGGTATTCACTGTACTATTCTTTGAGTTTTTGTATGTACATAAAGATTTTTATGATAAAAAGCTTCAAAAACTACTAGTCACTGATTTTGGATAATATGTAACTGATTCTCCTTAGGGTGCTTGCTTGCAGTTGGAGGAAGTGGGAGAAGAAAGTAGATTTTTCTGTCATAACTTAGATTACTGGTAGAAATCAGCACTCATCTGGAAGAACACATTCTAGGGAATGTGTGCTCTCATCTCTAGGGAGAAGCAGGGTTTCTGTTTGGCTTCTTGGATTGAAAGCCTGTAGGGAAGGTAATGTGTTGATGCTACTTGGAGTATGTGAGTTTCCTGGATGTATAGAGTGTTTTCATCAAATTTGGAAGTGTTTGTCATTATTTGTTCAAATATTCTTTCTGCCACATATTCTCTCCCCTCTTCTCGGGATTCCATTGCATATGGTGGTATGTTTGAGGGTGTGCTATAGATCTCTGAGGCTCTGATCACTACCTTTTGCACTTTTTTTTCTACTTCACTTTTTCCTTTTTCTCACAGCAGATAGTGTTTATTGATCTTTCTTCATGTTGGCTTATTCTGTCTTGTGACAGCTCAAATTTGCTTTGACCCCCTCTAGTAAATTTATCATTTTTATCTTTTTGTTGATATACTCTATTTAGTAAAGAACTATTATCGTATTTCCCTTTAGTTCTTTAGTTTTATGTTCCTTGAACACACTTATAACACCTGATATATGTCATTGTGTATGAAGTCTGACAGAGAAGATCCCTCCAGGACAGTTTCTATGGACTACTTTTTTCCTTGTGTATGGGCCATACTTTCCTGATTCTTTGTGTATCACAAATTTTTGTTGAAACTAGACATTTGAGATAATATAAAGTTGTCACATTGGGTATCAGATTCCCCTTTGCTTAATGGTTTGTTGCTGTTACTGTTTTGCAATTTGTGTGTTTGGTGACATTCCTGGACTAGTTCAGTAAAGTCTGTTTTCACTGTAGAATGTGGTCACTGAAATCTCTGCCGGTTATCAGATTAGTCTGAGATTTCCTTAGCTGCCTTGGAAGTCTTCCCCTTTTGCCAAGAGTAACTTGTGTGTTGAGACACCACTTCAAAGCTGAGGCAGTTTACAATTTGGCAGTTTACAATTAATTTCATCAATTATTTCAAAGAAAAAAATCACAAAGCACTGAGAAAATATAAACATTTATGCATTATTGTATTTGATTGCCTTCTAAGTGAAGTTGAAAGCCTCTACATGGCTAAGACAAAGTCATATAGATCTTTTTATCATCAGCATCTTGGGTACATGTCTGTCACGTTCTAGGCATCCATATATCTTTGTTTGAGTAAGTGAATAACCAGATTCTTTGAAGAATAGAGAAATTGTTGTGAATGCATCATTAGCAACTTGGGATTTTTTCCCCCACCATTTAAGAGCAGAATCTTGGTCCTTGGAGATCTTGACACAACAATATCGGGGGGCTGAGGGTGGGATAACATGCTGCCAGAAAGGTGGTGGTGTGCCACAGCCAGACAGGAGACTTGAACAAAACGCTGTAAGTTGTAAGGATAGAATTGGTGAAGTAAAAAAATATGAAGGTGCTTGCTAGAAGCAGGATGGTATGAGTGGGCTTCCCCTCTGGTAAGAATCTATGGGTGTTGTTTTTTTTTTTAATGTTTTTATTTATTTCTGAGAGAGAGAAAGACAGCACAAGCAGGGACGGTCAGAGAGAGAGAGAGGGAGACACAGAATCCGAAACAGGCTCCAGGCTCTGAGCTAGTTGTCAGCACAGAGCCAGACGTGGGGCTTGAACCCATGAACCGCAAGATCATGACCTGAGCCGAAGTCGGACGCTTAACCAACTGAGCCACCCAGGCGCCCCTATGGGTGTTTCTGAGGGTGGGAATGTGCCTCACTCTCTGGTGGTGTCTGTGAAGGAGAAGTACCATGTAAACATTGCCCCCAATCATGATTCCCATGAAGATGACATCTGGGAAAGTCACTAGAATTGTGTATTTATAGAACTAGGTGTTTCGGTAGTTTTAGAAGAGCACAGTCCATAATCCTATATGTGGGTAGAATTGTGAATAGCCTGAGGAGCTTCTAAATTTATGGGATCAAAGATGTTTATCAGCAGGTTGAAGATCCAACATAGAAACCAGGAAGACCCGATGTTTTTCCTAGCTCTTTCTTTGAGGACCATCCACCCGCTGGCTCTGGGGCTGATGGTGACTTCCTGAAAACTGCTCAGGAGGGAAGTGGTGCAAAGAGAAAGGTCTCGGGCCATTCTATGGATATAATAGACAAATTTACACCCAGTGTTGCTCAGGACACGTGTTACTCCAGGTAAGTATCATCTGGGAGATCCCCTTGAAGACAAGAACCAAGAAGTTGGCCACAGCCATGTTGGTGAGAACCAAGTGTATGGGCCTCAGGGCATGGTCAGTACATGATGTGGAAGCATAGGATGAGAGAAGAAAGATATTCCCCAGGACTCCAATCCCAGCCTGGACCAAGAAAAGTAGAGTCAGGATCAAGTTGCCAAATGTCATTCTCTTTGGATTGTGGGAAGAAGCAGTTCAGCAAAGAGCCTGAAGGTCATGAAGTTAGAACTCAGTGTGACAGCACTAGTTAGATTTGTTCCAATATTTCCAGCTCTAATAGGGACTCGTGCATCCTTAGCAACTCCCCTTTCTGAGGATGGAAATCACATTTCTGGGAAGGTCACTCGACACCAGTGAGCTCATAATTGTCCCTCAGAGTAGCCATCTTGGTATGTTTCTGCTTATGTTCATATAACCATTCAAGATAGTTCATTATTTAGTCTACTTCCCAAGTCCTTGAGTGTACATGTCCAGGACATAACTGCAACTCCAAATGAGTGGGTTCTAAAGATTAAATGAAGAGTAGCATGCGAGATTAGGTATAAAAAATATACAAGTCCTATGAGCTATGGAGTAGTTCTATCAGAAATTAAAATATACTTTGAAGTCTCTGTAATTAAGAGTGTTGTACTTGCCCACAGACAAACGGATCAGGGGAGAAGATGAGAGCAGAAAGATAATTAAGATAACGAAGATAACAAAGATAAACAAATCTGTTAAAATGAAATGCTCCATATAAATATTAGAAAATGTAAAACCTGGGAAAATGTGTTCTAACGGACTCAAAATCAAAAAGCAATAAAATATCAATGAAGTCAACTACACAAAAGATTAAAAGGAAAAAGTCTTCCTGGCCAAAACACTATCAGTAAAGTAAAAAAGAAAGAGCGGTTTCTGCTTCTGGTAATAGCTGAGCAACTCCCACTGAACCAGCTCCTTTGCAGATAACCGCCATAGACCCCAGACAGAGTATTTTGTTTCAAATGACTGACTAAAGAGTTGGTTCACTAACGAGGAAACAACAAGAAGCAGATCCTGGAAGGGGGTTGACACTTGGAAGAACTATGGGTTTTCCTTTTTTTTTTTAATGTTTATTTATTTTTGAAAGAGAGAGAGAGAGTGCACATGGTCACAAGTGGGGGGGGGCAGAAGTGGGGGAGACAGAGGATCCAAAGTACGCTCTGCACCGACAGTAGAGAGCCTGATGCGGGGCTTGAACTCATGGCTCAGACTCACGAGCTGTAAGATCATGACCTGAATGGAAGTGAGCCGCTCAGCCTACTGAGCACCCAGGCGCTCCAGGTTTTCCTCTTTTTTCTTTCCTTTTTTTTTTTTTTTTGTTTTAATGACACTGTTTCTGAGGTTCAGGTTGTAGCTGGCAACATGCAAAACGCCTAAAGCCAAACAGATCTTCATAGTCCTGTTCATCTAAAGAACCTGAAAACAAAGTTCAGGAGGATCACAGAAGCTGCAAAGTAAGGAAGTCTGTGAAAAAAGAAAGCCATGAAGGTGGTACTGTAGATTTGGATGTAACCTCTATCCAAGGCTCTGGCTGGCCCCTGAATATCAGTAAACAATCCGAAATTACTAAACATACAAAGGCACATGAAAATGTAGCCCATGCTCAAGGGGAAAAAAAAGTAACCAATGGAGACTAAACCCTAGATGACCCAGATATTGAATTGGCTGACAAGGATTTTAAAACAGATTTGATAACTGTGATCAGGGTAGTAAAGGGAATTTCTCTTCATTTAGTCCCTTGGTCACAGTTACAACAGCAGGCAGGTGGCCTCCATTGGGAGATGCAGCGGGCCAAGGGCACGGCCCTGGCTGAGTGGGCCGAGCGGGACCTCCTCGGGCTCAGCCTTGTTCTCCGGCTGGGCTGTGGAGGGGAGCTAAAGGGACCCTGCCTGCAGTCCTTCAATGGACATCTCAGCAGCAGGGGGTGGGGGGGCGGGCAGGGGAGCTGGCTGAGAGTACAGGAGAGAGCAAGATGGAATTGGTAAGTCAATATGGAGAGTCACACAGAGATGGGGTGAATCTGATGATATGGCTGCCAGCTGCATGTCTATCTTACTGCAAAATGCTCGCTCTAGAATCATGCAGAAGGGACCTATGACTACTATTTGCTAGAGATTTCCTGTGTATCAGCAATGCCACCCTCTTTCAGTCACTCTACTTAGTGTGCAGAGAGCCCCTGCGTTCCTATCCCTGGCTCACAGGTTGGGACGTTGAGACACACGGTCAGGAACTCCCAGTCCCTCAGTCTGTGGGAGGCTGAGTCAGGAATTGAAAAAAAAAAAAAAAAAGCTGCTCCTCTTTCCAAAGGCTGGACTCTTAGGCTATCACAAGCCACACCCATCCACTTTTCCAGCTCCATTCCAGATCCGGAAATCTCTCTGGGGGGCGGTCCTGGCGCAGCGTGAGTCTGTGTGTGTATGCATGTGTAGAGAACTGGGGCCCCAACTAGAGTCTGAATGTTCACCCCAAACTCTTGACATCAAATTTATCAACTGCTCTGAGTCCAGTTCTCAGTGGTTTGAGCCAATGAACCCCGTCGTCTGCACTCTTAAGGGAAAATAGGAGGGAGAATTGCAACTCTTTCCCCTCAGGGTGGCTTCAGCCTCAGCAATGTCTAGCCCCCGTCCAGCCTCGTACCCATGACCATCCCTGCCTACTGTGGGGTCTCCATGGTTACGCTGTCCCACCACTCTGTCAGCCCAGAAAGGAATCCAGAGCTGAGGCAAAGCTGTCCCGGGACGCAAGGGGAAAACTGCTGTCCTGTCCAGTCTGTACCTGCCCTCCCCGCCGTCCCTCCTCCCCCCGGACATTTCCTCCCATACCTTATCCAAGTCTGAGCCATCACGAGACACTCAACAGGGCTGTTATTGGAACCGGCAGCAGGTTGTTGGCCATCAGTAAATATAGGCCCAGTAGAACCAGAGAAGTTATACGTCTTGAGATTCCCCAAGTTCACTTCCCCCCATGAGCTACAATTACCCTATCACCTGCGAGGTACTGACACCTTCTGCAAAGGGACCGTGGTGCATCTGCAGAGAAGCTGTAAATGTTAGTCCCAAGACAAGTCAGCATCAGCAGTTCCTGGGGAGTATTAAGATGTAGGCTAATTAACAGCAGGTGCAGCTTCGAGAAAACTTTGCTGAGCCCACTTCAGTGAGCCCTGTGTCTAAGGGAGTGCGGGACAGTCAGGACATTCCCAGCTCTGTGCTGAGGAAGGTCCTACAGGGGTCTGCAAAGTGTATCATCATTCCTAGGTCCTGTTTCCACTCTAAGGTCACAGTGAGGAGCTGTGTCACATACACACTAGACTGAGTTCTAGTGGTTCACCTAGTGGTTAAGGGTGTGACCTCTGCTGAGAGTCTGAGTCACCCAGACATTGGGAAGACAAGTGCTATCGCCATCTTCCTGTAGGGACCCTGGCCATTGCTGCCAGTGCCACCCGCCTCTCAGGCCAAAGCAGCATGGTCAACAGGTGACTCCACTTTCCATTTCTGAAGGTGCCTCTACCCTAATTCAGGAGTCCCTACTATGAGGAATAATGCAATTCACACAGTTCTGCTTCCTTTCTTTTCCTTCCACTGCCCAGAGCGGACTGCAGATCTTTCTCAATGTTTCTCTTTATACTTTGTGTATTTGTTCTTCCATTTTCTGATAAGTCAGTTTAGATATTTTTATCTCCCTCCCTAAAATGATGAGATCAAGGTTCTTACATTACCTTTCACCTTCTGTCCTCAATTCTCTCCCAAATTTTTGTTTCACAATTTCTATGTTACCATTGTTTTTAGCACTTACATTAGGCTCTGTGATTAAAATTCCCATAATCTAGTAAAGGCTTTTATATCTCTGGTTAAAGGGATTTGACGCTTACACTCAGTTCTTCTGCCATTGTTTACCTGTTCATCCCTTGTGGGTAAAATTGACGTTCCAGTAACTTCTTGAAGAAGTTCATGTGAATTACACTTCGTCAGTTCTTGCCTGTTCAACAATGTTTAACTCCATCTTGGCACTTGGAAGACTTATTTTTTGGAGACAAAGGTTGTCTTAGTGATACTGAGCCTTCATATTTAATAACCAATCTACCCCTTCCTTTATTTCGGTTATCTCAAAGAGTTTTTAGTAAAGTGATATAAAGCTGTCTAATTCTCTTGTAATTTTTATTGTGAACAGAGCGCTTTTCAAAAATGTTCTGATTATTGCCTAGCACTCAATTGAAGCTGCATATCGGTCAAGTATCCAGAGAATCCTCCTGGGTTCTCTTACTATGCTACGTGGTTGCCTCTGGATTCTCCAGTCATTCTATGTAGGCAATAATATTATCTGCAAATAATGGCAATTTTTTCCCTCTGTTTTCAATTTTAAAGCTTTTCATTTTTATTATGTCATATTGTGCTGATTAAGATCTCCAGGAATGCTCAGGAGAAAGGTGGCAGCAGATGTGTGTACCCCATTGCCCAACAACCTAGGAACATCTCTGAGGTTTTATCATTAAATGTGATGTTAGCTATAAAGTTTTGGCAGCTAATAGCTATTAAGTTGAAGAAGACATGTTTACATCTGCTTTGCTAAGAAGTTATTTTTGTCACAAATAACTGTTGATTTTTATATGTGTTTTGAGTGCCAGCGTTCTTGCAATGATATTCTTTTCAACTATATGTTTATTGATGTAGAAATTCACATCATATAAAGTCAGTATTTCAAAGTATACAATTCAGTGAAATTTACTACCTTCAAAATGTTACACAACCACCAACTCTACCTAGTTCCAAAACATTTTCATCATTCTAAAACAAAACGAAACAAAACTAAACCCATAACCATCAATCCATCTCCAAGCCCTCTTCTCCCCAGGCCCTGATATCCAATCCAACAATTTGCTCTATTTTTTTAAAGATTTATTTATTTAAGCAACTTCCACCCAAAGTGGGACTTTAACTCATAACCCCCAGATCAAGACTTGAATGCTCCTCTGACTGAGCCAGCCACATGTCCGACCACCAATTTGCTTTATGTCTCTATATAGATTTACTTATTCTGCACTTTCATATAAACAGGAATACAACATGGGGTTCTCTATGTCTGGCTTCTCTGACTTAGCATGTTTTTGAGGCTTCTGTGATAACATTTAACAATGCTTCACTGGTATAGGTAATCAATATTCCATCACAGATATATGAGTGTATACACACACATAACACATTTTGTTTGTCCATTCATTCACTGATGGATATCTTGATTATTTCCACCTTTTGGTTATTGTGAATAGTGCTGCTTATGCACATTCATGTACAAGTACTGAAGTATCTGTTTTCAATCTTGTTGAATATATACCTATGAGTGGAATTCTGGGGTCATACATAATTCCGTATTTAACTTTTTGGAGGGACCGCTAAATTGTTTTCCACAGCAAACTGAACTACTTCACATTCCAGCTATGTTCAAGAATTCCAATATCTGCAATGTTACTCTTAATGTTAGGAAATATAGGGTATTTTAGGAAATGCTAAGACAGAAAATGTTTCTAGTGTTCAACGACATGTTTTCATAATAAATTCAAAGTTCCTGAATGATACAGCACTTGCAATGAATATATGCGAACACACACATATAAACCCAAGTCTTTTCTCCCCCTTTGTCTTGTGGGTTGCTTGCTTTTTTAGTATTTCATGTAAACCTTTTAGCATTTTTGCATATTTAAGAATAAGGCTCTAGAAAAATGGAGGCTTCAAGTAGTGATGATCATCACACTTGGCAGAAACATTACAAAAGACAATAAAAATAAGGAGAGCAAACTTATGCAGTCTAATTATTTATAATTCTTATCATTGAGTCAATTACAATATTACAAGACATTCTGATTCATAAGGAAATAGAACATCCCTATTTACATGAGATTGTATTACTCAACGTTCTATGTCTATGCTGAGAATTAAACCCTAAAAATTATGTTCCTTCATGTAACTCCAAGAAATAATAAAGTTAAATACATAAAGTCTGATATTATACAGTCCAGTCCAGAACATAACCCCTATAATCCTTTGTCACTATTCAACTTCTCCTTATTCTGATTTTTTAACATATCCAAATGGCATATTTGCAGAGAAAATATCTAATATTTGTCATATAATGCTTTGTGGAATCCTTTCTAAAACAATTATGTTAATCCTTTATAAAATAATCTCATTCTAGGGGCGCCTGGGTGGCTTAGTCGGTTAAGCGTCCGACTTTTGCTTAGGTCATGATCTCGCGGTTAGTGGGTTCGAGCCCCGCGTCGGGCTCTGTGCTGACTGCCAGCTCAGAGCCTGGAGCCTGTTTCAGTCTGTGACTCCCTCTCTCTCTGACCCTCCCCTGCTCACGCTGTCTTTCTCTCTCTCTCCTAGAAATAAATAAAAAAAATCTTTAAAAAAATAAAATAAAATAAAATAAAATAATCTCATTCTATATATAGTTTCCAAGTTTAGCTAATAACCCAAATCTAAAATGCCATCAAACATAGAAAAGCCCTGACATTCCATCAACTGTAACATGCATCACACTTTAAAATATGGTCAAATGTGAAGAAATAAATCCAGAAATGCAAAAACAGAACACAATCTATTACTGATGCTTTTGCCACATTCATTGCCCTGTGGATAGCAAAGTCTATTTTTAAGAGTTTATTATGCTCAATGATACCCAATCCTCCACAGAAAGCATTTTTAGTGATTATGGGTCACAGTATTTCTATAATATATGAGATATGATTCCTTATGGATTTTATAACTTCACTGAACCTGGAAATTGTTTCCTTGTCTGAGATTAGGATCTCTCTGCTATGGGAGTTAGGGGACAATTAAAAAGCTCTGAATTGTATCTTGTTTGAGGAAAGTGTCAGCATCCTAGAGCATCTGACTGGAAAGTAAGTGCTTCGGTTGAATTCTAGACTTGCCAGCCTGCTGTTTACTGCAGGTCCTGGTGGAGCCAAAGCCTCCAGCTCAGCCATACCTGCTGCAGACTGGCTGCACCCACAGCCCACATCCTGCTATCCTGGCCATTTCTCCTGCCTCATGGGGTTTTGTGCAATTCAGAGTTTTTCCATCAACTGACACTCTTATTTGTCTAGCCTTTAGTCAACAAGAGACTTTTGTAGTAAGAAATTAAGGACCTCCCTTCAGCCCTAAACAGGCTTTCCCTCTGACTGCAACTCAAAGTTTTACATACCTTTCTAGTTTACTACTCACTAAATGTGTTAACTACAACTTCACCCCCTTTACTCTTCTACATTCTTAAAAGTCCTATTTTAGCTTTACATTTCAGAATGGTGAAATATCCATCTGTTCAACAAAACATGAAATTATTTTTAAGAAGCTCTGAATTGTAGGGGCGTCTGGGTAGCTCAGTTGGTTAAATGTCCGACTTCAGCTCAGGTCATGATTTATGGTTCATGAGTTTGAGCCCTACATTGGGATCCATGCAAATGGCTCAGAGCCTGGAGCCTGCTTTGGATTCTGTGTTTCCCTCTCTCTGCCCCTCCCCAAGTCGTACTCTCTCAAAAAATAAACAAACATTAAAAAATGTTTAAAAAGCTCTGAATTATAAAGTATTCAAATTTATTTATTATGTTTGAGAAAGAAAGAGACAAAATGTGAGCAGGGGAGGGGCAGAGAGAGAGGGAGACAGAACTCAAAGCAGGCTCCAGGCTCTGCACTGTCAGCACAGAGCCCGACACAGGGTTCAAACTCACAAACTGTGAGATCATGGCCTGAGCCAAAGCCATTTAACTGACTGAGCCACCCAGGTGTCCCATGTAAATAAAGCGTTTTAGATAATCACTGCAATTAATGGCATTTCTTTTTTTGTTATGCAATGAGTTTTGTGGCCAAAGGATTTATCTACTATATGAGTTTGCAGATAATTAATGAGCTTTGACATCTAGACGAAGGCTTTACTATATTTGCTACATTAATAGGGTTTTCCTCCTACATGAGTTTGCTGATGTACAAAGATATGCATTAACTGGGAAGACTGTACCACATTCACAGTATTTCTCTACTGTACAAGATGGTTAAAGAGTTTGACTTTCTATGGGGCTCCCAGGTGGCTCAGTCGGTTAAGCGTCCGACTTCGGCTCAGGTCGTGATCTCACGGTTTGTGGGTTTGAGCTCCGTGTTGGGCTCTGTGCTGACAGCTAGCTCAGAGCCTGGAGACTGCTTCAGATTCTGTATCTCCGTCTCTCTCTGACCCTCCTGCTGCTCACACTGCCTTTCTGTCTCTCTCTCTCAGAAATAAATAAAACACTAAAAAAAAGTTTGACTTTCCAGAGAATGGTATCATTGCCACAATGTTCCTATAATTTTTATTTTTATGTACAGTGAGATGTGATTTTCTGTGGCTTTTCTGCACTCACTGCAACTTCAGGGTCCCTCTCCTGAATGAATACCCTAATGCATAACAAATGTGATTTGAAAATGATTCAAAATTGATTTCTCACTTTCCCTGCATCCTCAGGTATTACCTCCTCTATGCATAGCCTCTGATTTTCAAATGACTTTTTAAAAAAAATGTTTGTTTATTTTTAAGAAGGGGGAGGGGCAGAGAGAGGGAGACACAGAATCTGAAACAGTCTCCAGGCTCTGAGCGGTCAGCACAGAGTCCGATGTGGGGCTTGAACTCGGGAACAGTGAGATCATGACCTAGGCCGAAGTCTTTTTTTTTTAATTTAATTTAATTTTTATTTATTTCTAGGAGAGAGAGAGAGAGAGACAGCGTGAGCAGGGGAGGGTCAGAGAGAGAGGGAGACACAGACCCCGAAATAGGCTCCAGGCTCTAAGCTGGCAGTCAGCATAGAGCCCGATGCAGGGCCTGAACCCACGAACCGCGAGATCATGACCTAAGCGAAAGTCAGACGCTTAACCGACTAAGCCACCAAGGCACCCCTAGGCCGAAGTCTTGATGCTTAACTGAGCCACCTAGGCATCCCCACATGAAATTTTTGACAATCACTGCATTTATAATGTTTCTCTCTTTGGTGAGAACCCTGTGGTATATTGAGAGGAGTCTTTGGATGAAAGGCTTATTTTATTTCCTACAGAAATTTCAGAAAGGTCTACTATAATCACAGCATACATGGCATTTCTATTCTGAATGAGTTCTCTGAACAGACAGGACTGACTAATCGAAACCTACTTCTCACGTTCCTAGAGTCACTGCATAGACAATTTTCCTCTATGCTGACTTTGCTGATGATTAATAAGAGCTGACTTCCGAAAGAAGGCTTTTTGACATTCATTACATCCATAGGGCCTTTCTCCTGTGTGAGTTCTCCGGTGACCAATGAGAGTTGACAAAGTAGCAAATGCTTTCTTACAATCACAGCATTCATATGGTTTCTCTCCTGTATGAATTCTCTGATGGACAGTGAGATACGATTTAGCTGTGAAGGCTTTATCACATACATCGCATTTGAAGGGTTTCTCACCAGTGTGAGTTCTCTGATGTATAATGAGAGTTGACTTACAGGACAAAACCTTTCCACATTCACTGCAGCCATGAGATTTCACTCTTGTGTGACAATTTTGCAGATGGTTAGTGAGACCTGACTTCTGGATGAAAGCCTGTTGACATTCACTGCATTCATAGGGTCTCTCTCCTGTGTGAATTCGCTGATGAATCATAAGATGTGCCTTAGTGGAGAAGGCTTTCTCACAATCTGAACATTCATATGGCTTCTCTCCTGTATGAATTCTCTGATGGACAATAAGATGTGCCTTTGAGGTGAAGGCTTTATCACATACACTGCATTTGAAGGGCTTCTCACCCGTATGGGTTCTCTGATGTATAACGAGAGTTGACTTAGAGGACAAAACCTTCCCACATTCACCACATCCATGAGATTTCCCTACTGCATGCTGAGTTTTCTTATGATTAGTTAGATCCGACCTCTGGATAAAGGCTTGTTGACACTGACTACATCCATACGGTCTCTCTCCTGTGTGAATTCGTTGATGAATCATGAGTTGAGCCTTTTTTGAGAATGCTTTCTCACAGTCCGAGCATTCATATGGCTTCTCTCCTGTGTGAGTTCTCTGATGCACAGTGAGATGTGTCCGAACCATGAAGGCTTTATCACATACTCTGCATTTGAAAGGTCTCTCTCCTGAATGAGTTCTCTGATGTAAGGTGAGTTTTGACTTCCAAGGAAAAGCCTTCCCACATTTACTGCATCCATAGGATTTCCCTTCTTTATGACGGGTTTTCCGATGATAGATGAGTGCTGACTTTGTAATGAACGCTTTTTGACACTGACTGCATCCATATGGTCTCTCTCCTGTGTGAATTCGCTGATGAATCATGAGTTGAGCCTTTTTTGAGAATGCTTTCTCACAGTCCGAGCATTCATATGGCTTCTCTCCTGTGTGAGTTCTCTGATGCACAGTGAGATGTGTCCGAACCATGAAGGCTTTATCACATTCTCTGCATTTGAAAGGTCTCTCTCCTGAATGAGTTCTCTGATGTAAGGTGAGTTTTGACTTCCAAGGAAAAGCCTTCCCACATTTACTGCATCCATAGGATTTCCCTTCTCTATGATGAGTTTTCTGATGGCAGCTGAGTGCTGACTTTGTAATGAATGCTCTTTGACATTGACTGCACCCAAACAGTCTCTCCCCTGTGTGAGTCTGCTGATGAGTAGCTTTACTTGGTAGCTTTAACTTACTGGGAAAGGCTTCTCTGCATTCATGGGATTTCCTTCCTGCATGAGTTCTCTGAAGCACAGTCAGGAGTGGTTCAAAAACATTCACTGCACATTCATTGTACCCATAAGGTTTATTGCCTAAAGGAGTTAGGGGATAATTAGTAAGCTCTGACTTCTGGGGGGAAAGCTGGTGTACCCACAACAGAATGAGCAAGATAATAAGGAAAGGTCCAGAAAAAATTTATTTCATTTACTATAAAAAAACATTAATGAGACAATCAGTAAAATTTGAGGAAGCTCTTTAGATTGTGTAATAGTTCTGTATCAATGTCAATATTCTGATTTGGATTATTTTTTGATACATTTTTTGAGTATTTTGGTTATATGAAAAAATTAACTTATTTCTAGGAAATACACACTTAAGTATTCAGGGGTAGAGAGTTCAGAAAAACAGTATGTACGTGTGAATAGAATAATAGGTAGATATACCATGATAAAGCAAATGTGATAGAATATTACCAGCTAGGGAAATCTATAAAAAGAATGTGTAAGAAATTTATGTTTAATTTTGGGATTTCTCCCTAAGTCTAAACTCTTCAGAAATAAACATTTTCAAATGGAGAAAAATAAAAAAATAAAGGACACTTATGTAAAAATACGTAGGAATATTACAACAGCCTGAATGTAGAAGGATCATTTATTTTATGTTCACACAGTGCATCTTGCATAGAACTCTGGTACTCTTCATCTACTGATGGTTACACAGTACACTGACTGTAAAAATTAACTAAGCTGTACCCTTATACCTATATACTTTTGTGTGTATACACTATACTTGAAAAAAAAATTTAGGGGTGCCTGGGTAGTTAGTTAAGTGTCTGACTTGATTTCAGCTCAAGTCATGATCTCACAGTTCATCGGTTTCAGGCCTGCGTTGGGCTCTGCACTAGCAGCTCAGAGCCTTCTTGGGATTCTCTCTCTCTCTCAAAAATAAATAAACATTAAAAATTTTACATAAAAAAGTAAGCAAAAATTTGAGCAGGAGTCAGGAAATGCTCACATGTGGGAGGATCCTGGAAATAATTAGGATCTTATACTAAGAGTTACAGGATGCCATTCAAGGTAATAGTGGGAGAGAGGTGACATGTCCTGATTTTCACTTTAAGAATGTGATCCTGTGTGTATGTACATGTTATCACAATAATAAGGTCTTAAGTATTGTTACATAAACACTATTTTTAGAATTGTGGACTATGCTTATGAAAACTGGTAAAGATGTACTATGGCATATAGGATTTTTCTTGGATCGTACTTTAGATTTTTCCCTCTATTCTCCAACTCAGAAGATCATTCTTTATGTATCATGGCTTAATTAACTGCCATACTCATTTCTTCCTACCCAGGTAATTGTCAGAACCTGATGTCTTTATAAATACAGATGTTTCTAAAGTTTGTTTCTGTGTTCATGAATTTGGAGGGTGAAAGGCTGGAAAAAACTGACTTCTGTTACTCGGTTTTTTTTTTAATGTTTATTCATTTTTGAGAGAGAGAGTGCAAGTGGGGGAGGTACAGAGAGAGGGAGATGCAGAATCCGAAACGGCTCCAGGTTCTGAGCTGTCAGCACAGAGCCTGACTCGGGGCTCAAACCCACAAACTGTGAGATCATGACCTAAGCTGAAGTTGGACACTCAACCAACTGAGCCACCCAGGCGCCCCCTATTACTTACTTTTTAAAAACAAGCAATAAAAAAGATTAAAAAATCTGGCTATTATGTGGAGAACAGAGAGAAGGAAGAGTAAAGAAGTGAAAGCATTTTCAAGAAAACTATATTAATTTTGGAAAGAGACAAGTGACATTGGGGCTTGGGTAAAATACTAGTTACAGAAAGGAGAAAGAAAGTATAGACTAAAGTTGCTTATGGATTGGGTTTGTGGTGTAAGTGAAAAGTGACATGACGGTTTGAAGCAGCTACTAGGTCCCCAAGTGCAGAAATGAAATATTTAGGTGAATATATATGGATACAAGAAAGTCTGGCTTATAAACAAACATTTGAGGGTCATCAGCACATAAATGATGTTTTTAAGGCCATGTAAATGAACGAAACCACACTGAGAACAAATGATAGAAGCTGGCAAGGATAAAGCTTCATGCTCTCTACTCTGGAGACTTTAGAAGATGCCCAGAGAATGAAGTAAGTCCATTCATCAGGTGCAAACAATGACCAAGGAAAGATGCCGACTTAAGTCATGAACAAATACCTGGGAGAAGCAGGTTAGATCGAAGAACCTTCAGCTTCTCACTTCAAGGTAAGCATAGTTATCCTCTCCTATTGATTCTTCTCTAGTTCTTCATGCAATAGACAGTGAGCCTTCCCCAAGCTATAATACCACATTAAGAGAGCACCATCGTGGCCAACATTCCCACCTCCTAGCTTGTTTTGATAGATTTTTCACATGGCCCACAGAAATCTAAAAACCGGATCCCAGGATAAAAGGCTTCTGTGTTACCTAGATTAATTGTTACATTATTTGATCAGGTGAGAGGGGTGAAAACAAGAGCTGTGGATAACACAGGAAGGGACATTGCCAGACAGGAAGTAGAAGAGGAGAAGGAAGTCTGGAAGCAGCAAAAAAATATCCTACTGAATATGAATCAACCCAAAAGAGAGATGATGAGGTGCATCTTCCTTGAAACAGCAGGCAAGTGAGAGCCTCATTAATGACTTAGGTATTTGTAATGACCTTTAAAGTTTTGGCCTTGTTAAACACATTTGGAAGCATTCATCCCCTCATGGCCAACTACTTTACTTTCAAAGTGACATCTTCCTCATTCTCAGTTGCTCACTTACCTGAGGAGTACTGACATTGCATTTTATCTTCTAAGTTCCATGGCTTCTCTCCATGCTCGAAATTAAGGATCATATGTGGCTTGGTAGCTGGAGAGCCTGTTCGTGGGAAATGACAAAGACTTGGACACTTTATATCTGACTGGGTGGGGGATACCTAGGAAAAGCACAAAGTCTCAGGAGCTGACATACTTCCAGTTTGGCAGATTAAGGATCTATTGAAGGTGACAGCACATAAGTTCTGTCTGGGAACAGAAGACAGACTAAGAATCTATTTCCTATAAAGTCCAGTATACTGAAGCTCTTTGGAAGCCAGGGCGACTGAAAAAAGGAAAGGCTATTTTCTGTGACACTCTGATTGACACAGGGCAATCATTTTGAACTGCCCTCAGATTGCTGTAATTCTCCAACATCATATCCTGGTATAGATTCTTCAGAGCAGAACCAGCAGGCATCACTCATCCCCAGTGAAGTTCACAGATACATCCTTAAATGACATGAATCCCTGTAATAACACATTCTTCTTCAATTTGTGGTGATCAATACTGTTGTGAAAAAGACCTCCAGGTATTTGTCTCTGTTGTTTTTACCATACCTTACAAAGGCTATGTCTCTGTGTAATAGTTTCCATTATTCATTATGGTAAGAAACAGAATGCTATTAAATCTGTCCTCCCATATTATAATATATAGATGTGTCAAATCAACATGTTACACACCTTAAATTTACATAATGTCATATGTCAAATATATTTCTATTTTTAAAAATATTATTACAATTGTGCACTTAATTATCAACTAATCCAATTAATTAGAAGTTTAGGGGGCACCTGGCTGGCCCAGTGGGTAGAGCACATGACTCATAATCTCAGGGTTGTGAGATCAAGCCCCATGCTAGATGTGGAGCCTACTTTAAAAAGTAAATAAATAAATTAGGAGTTTTTGAAAGGTATACTTAACTCCTACAGGTAAAATGTACCTGAAATAGAAATCTCTGAAAAACATTTTTTTAAATGTTTCTTTATTTTAAGAGACAGAGAGAGAGAGAGGACTGCCCACAGGCACATAAATACAGAGGAGGGGCAGGCAGAGAGAGAAGGAGAGAGAGAATCCTAAACAGGGTCCTCGATGTCAGAGTAGAGCCCGACTCAGGGCTCAATCTCATGACTGTTAAGATCACAACTGGAGCCAAAATCAAGAGTAGGACACTTAACCTACTGAGCCACCCAGGTGCCCCTCAGAAAAACATTTTTAACATCTACTTAAAAGGTAGAGAACAAAGTGCTAACATAAAAGCACAGAAAGTAGTGGCCCTCAAGAGCTTTTATCTTTCTTCCAACTAAACCCTTTTATTTTTACTGAGGTATAATTGACATATAACATTATATCAGTTTCAGGTGCACAACATGAAGATTCAGGAGATGACTACCATAGTAAGTCTCATTAACATCTATTACCATAACCATACATAGTTACAGGGAAACATATATCAACAGAAAGAACATAGAATCAGACATGAAATGACTGCACATGAGTAATTATCAGCATGGGCCATTAGTATGTTTTAATATATTGAGAAATAACACATCCCAAATATGAGGAAATAAATTATATGAAATATTATTAAAATGACCATTCAGAGCTGCCTGGCTGGCTCAGTTGGCAGACTATGTGACTCGATTTCAGGGTTGTACGTGCTCGCTTCGGCAAGACATATACTAAAAATTGATTTCAGGGTTGTGAGTTCGAGCCCCACTTTGGGCATGGAGATAACTTAAAAATAAAATCTTGGGGCTCCTGGGTGGCTCAACTGATTAATCATCCAATTTTTTTTAATGTTTATTTATTATTATTGAGAGAGAGGCAGAGTGCGAGCAGGGGAGGAGCAGAGAGGGATGGAGACATATAATCTGAAGCAGGATGCAGGCTCTGAGCTGTTAGCACAGAACCTGATGCGGGGCTTAAACCCACAAACCGTGAGATCATAACCTGACCCAAAGTTGGAGGCTTAACCGACTTAGCCACTCAGGCACCCCATCATCTAACTCTTAATTCTGGCTCAGGTCATGATCTCACAGTTCATGAGTTTGCGTCCCACACTGGGCTCTGTGCTGACAGCACTTGAGGACTGCTTGGGATTCTCTCTCTTTTCTCTCCTCTCTCTGCCCATCCCCCTGCTCTCACTCATGCGTGTGCACTCTCTCTCTCTCAAAATAAATAAACGTAGGTGTACCTGGGTGGCCCAGTCAGTTAAGCATTGGACTTCAGCTTAGATCATGATCTCATAGTTCATAAGTTCAAGATCCGCATCAAGGGAGCTTGGGCCCCGTTTCGGGTGAGCACAAGCCCTGCTTCTTTCTCACTCCTCTCTCACTCACTTGTGGCCTCTAAATAAATAAATAAACTTTTAGGGGCACCTGGGTGCCTCAGTCGGTTAACCGTCCGGCTTTGGCTCAGATCATGATCTCACGGTTCATGGGTTTGAGCCCCCGCGTCAGACTCTGTGCTGATAGCCAGCTCAGAGCCTGGAGCCTGTTTCAGATCGTCTCCCTCTCTCTCTGCCCCTCCCCTGCTCACGCTGTCTCTTACTCTCTCCCTCTCTCTCTCTCAGAAATAAAACGTTTTAAAAATCCTTAAATAAATTAACTTAAAAATTTTTTAAATATATTAAATTTTTTAATTAAAAAAAATTTTTTTTTGAGAGAGACAGACCGTGAGCAGGGGAGGGGCAGAGAGAGAAGGAGACACAGAATCTGAAGCAGGCTCCAGGCTCTGATCTGTCAGCACAGAGACTGACATGGGGCTCAAACTCATGAATTGTGAGATTATGACGTGAGCCTAAGTGAGACGCTTAACCAACTGAGCCACCCAGGTGCCCCTATTTTTATTTTAAGTTTATTTATTTATTTTGGGAGAGAGAGAAGAGGGGCAGAGAGAGAGAAGGAGAGAGAATCCCAAGCAGGTTCTGCACTAACACCCAATGTGGGCCTCAAACCCATGAACTGAAAGATCAAGACCTGAGCCAAAGTTGGACACTTAACTGACCGAGTGACTCAGGCTCTCATAAAAAATTTTTTTAATGACCATTCAGATGTATATGAACCAGCAGAAAATTTAAAAATACAGTTGACTCTTGAACAATGTAAGAGAGGCAGTGACCCTTATCCAGTTAAAAATCCACATATAACTTTGACTCCCCCAAAACTTCTACTAATGTTGACCAGGATCATTACCAATAACATAAACCATTAACACATATTTTGTATATACTGTATTCCTCCAATAAAGTAAACTAGAGAAATGTTGTGGACCCATGCAGTTCAAAACCATGTTGTTCAAGGGTCAAGTGTATAGTCAAGTCCTCCTTAGTCACAGATTTCTTGATTGTGAATTTACCTACCTGCTAATATTTCTTTGTAACCCCGACATCAACAGTCACAGTGATCTTCTGCAGGTAACAGAGTAATTTGAGGAGTGGGTAACTGGAGTTGTCCCCATGTGTACATTCCCAGTTGCGTTTGAACAAAATGATGTCCTGCCTTCTTGTTTCAGCTCTCATACTGTAAACCAGGGACCTTTTCATGGTCTACTTAATGCCATTTTTTTTTTCCACAAATCTTTATGCCTTTTTTTTTTTTTAGTGATTTTGCTCTTTATTATTTTTTAAATTTTTTAATATTTTATTTATTTCTGAGAGAGAGAGAGTCAGCATGAGCAGGGGAGGGTCAGAGAGAGAGGGAGACACAGAATCTGAAACAAGCTCCAGACTCTGAGCTGCCTGTCAGCACAGAGCCTGACACGGGGACCGAACCCATGAACCATGAGATTGTGACCTGAGCCAAAGTTGGACACTCAACCGACTGAGCCACCCAGGCACCCCTATTTTGCTGTTTAAAATGGTCCCCAAGCACAGTGCTGAAAAGCTGTTCAATGTTCCTAAGTGCAAGAAAGCAGTGAGGCAGTGATGTCCCTTATGGAAAAAATTTATGTGTTAGATAAGCTCTGTACAGCCATGAGCTGTACAGCCATGAGCTCTGTACATAATGTAGTTGGTCATGAGATTTATATTAATAAATTAATGATATATGTTAAATAAGGTATCTTGAAACATAAGCACACAAAAACCAAGATTATGGATTGTTTGATGAAAATGTTGTGACCAGGGGCTCAAAGAATCTAACCCATATTTCTCCTAGGAGCAATGGTTCAATATTTGGTAATCGTTTATGGTGACTTTACAGAATATAACTATTGTCAATAGTAAGAATTGACTGTATACAGTGTATATATATGTATATACATATGTATATATATACTAAAACTGGTGACCTGATTAACAATTTAGCCAAACAGATACAGATGAAAAATTAGTATATTGGAATAGAGATCTACACCCTCATCCCGAAACACAAAGGAGAGATTAAGAAACACATAGATGAATTCTAAAATGTATACAGATATACAAAAGATGTGGAATATCCAAGGCAATGTAGAAGAAGAAAAAAAAAAACTGGAGAGCATAACCCTCAGATTTTAAGACTTATTCCGTAAAAACCTATAGTAATCAAGATATGGTAGTATTATTAGGACAAGGATAGTAAATACAACAGAACGAAATCCAAAGATCCCAGAAAGATGACTCGGTATACAAAATCACCTATTTTATGACAAGATGCCAATGTTATTCAGTGAGGGAAAAACGATGGTCGTTTCAATAAACTATTCAACTGGATAACTATATGGGGGGTGGGGGCAAGATTTCCACTCCCACCTCACACATACCAAAAAGTAAATTCAAGATGGATCACAGGCCTAAATATAAACAATGAAGTATTCAAATTTCTAGGGAAAAACTTAAAAGACTCATTGATTATTATGGGATATGCAAAGATTTCATAAACAAGATACAAAAAGCACTAACTTTTTGCTAGGAAGCAAAATATTGACAAAGTGGGTTAGTATCAGGCATGACTGATATTTACCAATTCTCACAACCATGGTCCACTTTAAAAATATAATTCTGCGGGTGCACTGGTGGTTCAGTCGGTTGAGCATTTGACTTCATCTCAGGTCCTGATCTTACAGCTTGTGGGTTCGAGCACCACATCAGGCTCTCTGCTGTCAGTGCAGAGCCCGCTTTGGATCCTCTGTTCCCCTCTCTTTGTCCCTCCCTTCCTCTCTCCCTCCCCTCCCCTCCTCCCTCCTCCCTCTTTCAAAACAAATACAAAATTAGGGGCGCCTGTGGCTTAGTCGGTTAAGAGTCTGACATCAACTCAGGTCATGATCTCATGGTTCACAAGTTTGAGCCCTGCATCAGGCTCTGGGCGGAGACTACTGATGTTGTGGAGCCTGCTTGGAATTCTCTTTCCCTCTTTCTCTAATACTTTCCACTTGCTCTTTCTGTCTCTCTCTCTAGATAAACTTGAAAAAAAAATTTAAAGAGAAAAGGTCAAAATATAAAAAATTATTTCTGTACTAGCAAACAATTGAAAAATAAACTTAAAATATCAGTAAAATAACAACAGAAAATCCTAATACCCAAAAATAAATAAACTAAAAGATGTACAAGATTGCTACAATGAAAACCACAAAACATTACTGAAACAGAGAATATCCAAACAAAAGAAAACCTATATCATGTTCATGGATTTAAAGGCTCTATATTGTTCAAATTTTCTTTTTACCAAGCTAGATTTAATGTAATCACTACCAAAATTACAGAAGGCATTTTTAAAAAACAAGTAAACAAGCCAATTTTCACATCTGTATGGACAAGCAAAGGATGTAGAAGAGCCAAAACAATATGAATGAGGACAAAGTTGGAGGAGTTAATTATCTGAATTCAAGATTCGCTTTAAAATTATACAAATCAAAAATAAATAAATTTATAAAAAAACAAAAAAATAAAATAAAATAAAAAGAATCAAGACAAATGTAGTACTGATGTAAAGGCAGACATGCAAGTATACAGAAGAGATGAGTGTCCAGAGCTAGACTCATACTAATACACTCCACTGATTTTTAGATCAAAATGACAAGTAAGTCTACTGGGTAAATCTTTTAACCAATGTAGCTGAAACAACTCGATATCTGTATGGGAAAACAGAAACTTTGATCCCTACCTCACTCCATATACTTAAATTCCAGTAAATAATTATTTCCTCTAAGGAGCTAGTCTAATTTCTCCTTATGAACAATACATATCCTACAACTTTCAGTGTTTCTCATGCTATTATTTGTGTCAGGTAGAATTCTAAAGATGTCTCCTCAAGATTCCTGACCCTTAGTTGTTCAATCAAACATGAATTTAGGTACTTTGGAGATGTAATTAAGGTTACTAATCAGCTGTCTGTAAGACAGGGAGGTTAACCTGAATTATCAGGGTGGGCACAATGTAATCACATAAGCAGCTAGAAGCAGAAGAGGAAGAAGTGTTAGGAACAGAAGCTGGAGAGACCAGAAGCATGATGAACTCAAATCAGTTGCTACAAGAGAAACACATGTAAAGCACCAGAAGGAACATGGCAGCCTCTAGGAACAAAGATCGACCATCAGCTGACAGCCAGTGTGGAAACAGGGGGCTCAGTCATACAGTCACAAGGGAATGAATTCTACCAACTTCTTCCAAGAGTTTTCCAATAAAAGCCCTGGCGGGGGGCGGGGGGGGGTTGTGGAGAGTGATTGTGTGGATCAGTGGGTTAAGCGTCTGACCTTGGCTCAGGTCATCATCTCAGGGTCCATGAGTTCAAGCCCCATGGTGGGTTCTGTGCTGACAGCTCAGAGCCTGGAGCCTGCTTCAGACTCTGTGTCTCCCTCTCTCTTTGGCCTTCCCCCACTTGCACTCTATCTCTTAAAAAAATAAACATTTTTTAAAAAATTAAATTAAAAAAAAAAAAAGCCCTTTGGGTCCATACCTTGATTTCAGTCTTATGAAATCCAGGGCAGAGAAATTAGCCAAGCCAATCCAGATCTCTGACTTAAAGAACTGATAGATAATAAATTTACATTGTAGAAGTTTGTGAGAATTTGTTCTGGCACCAAGAGAAAACTAACACGCTACTGATACTGGAAATATTAGAAAGTTTTGTAATTCAGGGTGCCTGGCTGGCTCAGCTGGTATAGCGTGTGACTCTTGATCTTGAGGTTGAGTTTGAGACCTACGTTAAGCATGGAGATTACTTAAATATAAAATCTTAAGAAGTTTTTGTAATTCAACTTAAATACATCATACATTCTTACATATCCTATTCACCAGTATTCCTTTTGGTGAACTTTATGGTCTACATTTCCCTATTCTACCTTTGTCTTAATCTTGATGTTATGGTTTGTTTTTCCTTAAATTCTAAATTTAGGAAAGCCTATGTTTCCATCTGATAATTATTTTTATATGCCTTTGCAAATCTATGAAGGGCAAAACACAGAAACAAACCAAAACCCACCAGGGCCTTCATCATTTTCTTCTGTTCTTAGGAAATGGCTGCATTTTCAGTCAATTGTCTTTTCTGGTTCTGAAGAGCTGACAAGAGAGCTGTGATCAAGCATAAAGGAGACATTTCTTTCTTTTTTAATGTTTATTTATTTTTGAGAGAGAGAGACAGAGCATGAGCAGGGGAAGAGCAGAGAGAGACATAGAATTCGAGCCACGTTCCAGGCTGTCAGCACAGAGCCCGACGTGGGGCTCAAACCCACAAACTGTGAGTTCATGACCTGAGCCAAGGTCAGATGCTTAACCCACTGAGCCACCCAGGTGCCCCTAAAGGATACATTTCAATGAGAAGCTAGCTTTTAGGGTTCTGACAATTACTCAACTCTCCTCTTTTCATGAAGGATGAATCCTTAAAAGCACAAAGCTAAGGTTAAAAAGACAGTCTCAGACAGGGAAATTATCAGTCCACACACGAATTAGGAATCTCTAGTCTTTTACCTTCACCCCTAAAACAAAGATACAAACACAGAAAAAGCCAAACCTGGAGTAAATCCTCCCCTGTACCAAACCAGCACCAGGCAATTTGTGGGGAAGCTGATTCTGGACTTCGTTGAGGTCTGGCAGGTTCTAAAATCTAGAGACCAAAGTTCTAGACTGGAAATCAAGAAACGTAGGTAGAATCTGTAAATTTGTAGAGATTGTTGCAGGTTCTAAAGTGTGTAAATCAAAGTTCTTTCTGCCTAAATCATCTTATTCATAACAATACTATTTGAAAGTTGCTTGCTTAGTCCTCAAGGCACTGCCTGGCAGACATTGTTCTAGAAGTTTTCTGTTCATGGTGACAGAGCTGATAAGAGTAAGCCAGGACAAGACAAGACACCCCACAGAACACAAAGACACTCAAAGTTTTTTCTGAGGACCAGGAGGGTAAGGGATGGGACAGGAGGTATAGTAAGGTTCAGGAGGACCCCCAATCAAATTCCCCTCCCAAGCTCCAAACGTGGGGTCCATCGAGTCACCTAGAACCGGAGGAACGAGGGCAAATGCCTCCTACACAACAAAGGAGCTCTTTAGGCCATTTCTCACCCCAGCCGTACAGCAGGACAGACCTACCAAGATCTGGCCTTGCCTAAGCTGAGCCACAGGATGAGTTTGCAATTGACCATGGAAAGCCAATTCTCTCACATGCTGCATATAGAAGCCCCAGCAGTCTTTGATAAGGTTCTGACAGGCACCCTCTTCAACAGCCGCTTGGACCCAGGTGAAATTCTCATGTGAAGAAAAACAGACAAAGGCAGATTAACTGCATGTCCCAGAACCCCTGTGGTAGCCAAAGAGCCAAGACGTACCGGCCCCTAATTAGGAAGACCAAGCACCCCAAACCACACCTTACAGAAAGCTGTGGCTCTGCACAGGTGCCTCAGTTCCCACAAAAACCAAAAAGAGACTAGAGACATACTACACCCCCCGACTTCAGCTGGGCTTGGGTCTCCTCCTCAAAGGACCTGGTCCTCAATGATGGAAATTATCTCCTTCTGGCCTCTTCCTGGGAGACTGAACAACCTGAGGTTAGGGGCGCCAGGGACTAGACTGGGCCTCATCTACACCTTTGCTCATGCGGAGAGAAACCCAGCAGTAAATTATAATTTTCATAATCCACCGGGCACAGCTTTCTTGAGCATACAGAACACGTTTAATGGCTGCTTTTAACGTCATTTTCTGTTACTCCTAGCATCCGTGCCAGTTCTGGGTCTCTACTGACTTTTCATGTTTATAGGTCCTATTTTCCTGTTTTGTTTTTGGTTTTTGTTTGCATCCCTGGGTAGATTTGGACTAGATGCCAGACACTGAATATGACATTTTTGGCTGAAGGGTTCCTTTCTATTCTTTAAATACTACTGGGCTTTGGTCTGGGAAGGTGTTAAATGACTTGCAAACAGTTTGCGTTTGTAGCTGCTTGCATTTATACTTTGTCAGGAGGGTTCAGAGCAGCCTTTAGTCTAGAGTCAACATGAACGACCCAAAGAGTCACTATTTTCCTGAAGTTCCACTGTGATTCTCCCAATGTTAGGAGGGGTTTCCATTCAGCTGGTGGAAACACAAATTATTCCCCACGTGTGCAAGCTCCAAGTATGGTGCTGCCTGTTCATTGCCAGTGGTTCTTTCTCCAGCCCAGGGAGTTTCCTCACATACATGTGCTGATCACAACTGAAAATCAGGTGTGGGAACTCTCCCACCCTGGGTGCAGCTCTGTCCTCTCCTGCAATCTGTCCCATGAATTTGAGCCACTTTGAACTCTCTGAACTCAGAGGCCGCCAGGATCTGTTTAGATTCCCTGTCCCGATGCTGCAGAGTGGAAACTCTCTCCAGGCTATAAACTGGGGTCAATCTTAAAGCTTCCTTCATTTGTTTCCTTTCTCTAAGAGATACCTGTCCTGATGTCCCTATTACTCTATATCCGTTCCTATATTCTTCTATCTTTTTCATTATTTAATGAGGGTATATACATTAAACACTTACTGTTAAAGAAAAAGGGCTGTTTGGAATTGGCTGTGAAAAATTCTCACTTAGGTGCAGCATGGAATATGCATTCTATACTCAGAACGGGATAATTTATACAATTTCAGAATAGATACAAACATATGTTTGGCAATGCCTGCAGCACAGAAATCTCATGTTCCTTTAAAACATTTAGGAGTTCTTTTCTAGTGTATCATTTGATTTACATATTTCAAGAGCATTCCATGGTGGTCACATCTAATGACACAAGATTCCTCGATTTCAGGGAAAAAAAGCTACTGTATTTGGACTGTGATAACTAAGGATAATTACTTCTCTGGGAACATGCTTCTCTAGATTTACTTAACAGCTAGGTAAGAATTTACTGTAGTATGAATTCTCTGGAATGTAATGTTTTTGTGGTAGACTAAATAGCCTCATGAAAATGTCCAAGTCTTAATCCCCAGAACCTGTAAATATGTTATGCTACAAGGCACATGGCATTTGAAGTAAAAGATGCAATTTTAGGGCCATATGACTCGTTTCTGGAGTTTCACAGGCTCACAGTCAGAGGGGAACTGTGCTTCAGGACAATCTGTATGCAGAGCCTCACCCAATGCTTAATTTAGAGCTTTAGAACTGATAAAATTTAGGTGAGATTTTTAGACTTTGAGTTGGTTCTGTTAACAGTCTGAGACATTTGGAGGTACTGGGATAGAACGAACGTATTTTCCATGTGGTATGGACACAAATCACTGGGTGCCAGATGGTGGTTTGCAATAGTAGGATAATGGCCCCCCAAAGATATCCACATCTTAATCTCCAGGACCTGTAAATATGTCATGGATAAGGCAAGGGAGAATCAAGGTATTTAGGCAAGGTTGCTAATTAGCGGATTTTAAATAGGAAGGTTATCCTGGATTATCTGGGTGTACACACAGGTCCTTAAATGTGGGAGAGGGAGGCAGGAGGCAGTGCCAGACTGATGGAAGAGTTGATGGCTATTGCTGGGTTTGAAAGTGGAAGGGGCCTGCAGTCCACAGATTTGGGCAGCTTCTAGAAGCTAGAAGAACAAAGAGAACCCTGGAGCCTCCAGAAAGAAATGCAGTCCTGCCAACACCTTGCTTTTAGCCCAGTGAGATGAATTTCAGACTTCAGACCTCCAGAACTGTAAGATAATACATATGTGTTATTTTAAGCCACCAAATTTATGGTAATTTGTTACAGAGCCCAGAAAAAACTAATACACTTGTATCTCCACATTCATCATGTTCATAGGTTTTTGCTACGTAATGCAATTCCTGGTGTCCAAGTTTTCATTTATTAAAGAAGTCTTTCCCAGATTCCCAAGGTATAAAATTGTGACACATTAGTTAGTTTGGTGATAGGATTTCCATCTTTTTTTGTATTCAGGGGTTTCTCCTTCCTATGGGTTCTTCTGTATTTTACTAAAAATGTTGTCTGTATTCGGTGTCTCTGGTGGTGTCTTTTCTACACTTCTCTGGCATGTGATGAGGTACAACTTATCACTGAAAACATCATCACATTCTTTCCTCATGTTCTGGTCCTGTGGGAATTCTTTTATACCAATGGAGATAATCCTCTCCAGGAAAAGGCTTCCCACAATAGCTTCCTTTCCACACACTGGGATTTCATGGATATTTAATAAGTGGTGACGTAGCCTCTGCCACCACTGTCTCCATAGCATTTCTGCCCCAAATGAGCTCTGACAGAATGTGTCAGAGTAAGGATTCTTATTAAGGCCGTTCTAGAATCAGATACATTCTGGTACCAGAGGATTTTCTTTCCTACACAACGTCTGTAACATATAAGACGTATTTTATTACAGAAGGTGTGGTCACATTAACTGCATTTGCAAGACTTATTCCCTGTGCAAATTCCCGATTAGCTACTGAGGCCTGACTTCTTAGAAAAGGCTGTTCCAGAAACACTACATTTCTACCCCCGAGGAGCTCACTGAGGTTTAACAAGGGCTGAGTTCCCGAAGAAGACATTTCCGCAGGTACTGTGTTCATCTGGTTTTGCTCCTGTGCAAGTTCACTCATATATAAAGAGCTATGACTCCCTGAAGAAGGTTTCGCCACTTTCAGTGAATTTATAGCTTTCTCTCTTGCATGAGTTTTCTTATGTTTAATGAGCACTGACATGTGGGCAAAGGCTTTGCCACATTCACTGCATGCATATGGTCTCTCTCCGGTGTGAGTTCGCTGATGCTGAATGAGCTTTGACTTGCTCCTGAAGGCTTTTTTGCACTCACTGCATTCATATGGTTTCTCTCCCGTGTGAATTCTCTGATGCTTGGTCAGGTCTGACTTAAAAAAGAAAGTTCTTCCACATTCACTGCATTCATAAGGCTTCTCTCCTGTGTGAAGTCTCTGATGTGCAATGAGGTATGCCTTTTGGGAAAAAGCTTTCCCACACACACTGCATCCATAGAGTTTCTCTCCAGTGTGAGATCGCTGGTGTCTATTGAGCCGGCACTTCCTGCTGAAGGCTTTTCCACACTCATTGCATCCATAGGGTTTCTCTCCTGTATGAGTTCTCTGATGTACCATAAGCTGTGACTTCCTGGAGAAGGCTTTTCCACATTCGTTACATTCATGGGGCTTCTCGCCAGTATGAGTTCTCTGGTGTTCAGTGAGCTGAATCTTCCTCATGAATGTCTTCCCACATTCACTGCATCCATGGGGCTTCTCTCCTCTTTCAGTTCTCTGATGTCTAATGAGCTGTGCCTTCCTGGAGAAGGCCTTACCACACTCACTGCATTCATGTGGTTTCTCTTCTGTATAAGTTTTTTGATGTTCACCGGGCTGTGATTTAGTGCATTTAATTCGAGTAAGAGTTGTATCCTGTTGGATGCAGAGAGAGGATTTCCCATATCCATTAAACTCATGAGAATCTTCTTCATATCTTCTATTATGGAGAACAAAACCTAAATGTGATTTCAAACCTTTACAGTGTGAACCAAACTTATTGTGTCTTTGTGTTAAAGGAACAAGACTTTTGCATAAATTGAAATTATTTCCAAGTGCATAACTTTGCTGACATCTTTCCAAAGTTTTAGTCTCGTTTTGGTTTTCTGGGTGCCACTGCATATGGTCAATCTCCCATATTTCTTCTAGGAAAAAGAACAATGAAAACATCCATGATAATTTCAG
This sequence comes from Hyaena hyaena, assembly GCF_003009895.1. Lineage (NCBI taxonomy): Eukaryota > Metazoa > Chordata > Mammalia > Carnivora > Hyaenidae > Hyaena > Hyaena hyaena. The sequence goes on along the minus strand of NW_024081500.1, from coordinate 612,196 downwards.
GGGGAAAAGGTGGTTAAAAAAAAAGCCATGGTTTGGGCTAGCTCTAAGATCGAAGTCTAAGAGAAATGTACCCTGTGTCTGTGAAAAAAAGACATACAACAGCAAAAGGAAAAACATGTACTTTAGAAACAACAATGGATAGTCTACAATGAATAAATATAACTTAGGCTTCTCCCCAAATTGACCCTGCAAAATGGAGAGAAGTAAAAATAGAACCACACTGTGAATCAAATAGAACAAAAGAAGATGGAGGGACCCATTCATCCAACAAACACTGAAAGTGCTGGTGTTTGGGAATATATTAGAATATGATATTAGAACATTAGAATAGTATGCTTGAATATTAGAATTAAAATATATTAGTCACACTAAAGTAACTTATGTATTCTGTCTCCGTGGAGCTGTCATTCTAGTAACAAGAGAGAGAAAAAGATGGGGGGAAGGGAGGATCAACAAGTAACCAAAGAAATAAAACAATTACAGATTGTGCAAAACTGTGTGTATGAAGAAGGTGACAGAGTGGTGGTAGGTTAGCCTTAAATAAAATAACCATCCATGAGACAAGGAAAGTTAAGGTGACACCACGGGGTAAGAATGAGTGATGTTACATAGGCAACTCGATGAGTAACATTCCAAAAAGGAACAGCCAATGCAAAACTCAGAGGCAGAAAAACTTAGGCATGATGAAGAAACATAAGAGAGGCTGGTGTACCTGGACTATCCTTAGCTTGAGTGAAGTAGAAGTAGATAAGTTTGGAAAGGGAGGCAGAACTGAGAACATACAGATGATATAGGAAGACTTTGTTAGAAACTGTATTTTATGGTGCCCCTGGTAGCTCATTTGGTTAAGCATCCAACTCTTGATTTTGGCTCAAGATATGATCTCAAGGTTCATGGGTACATAATCTGCATTGGGCTCTGCACTTGACAGCACAGAGCTTGCTTGGGATTCTATCTCCCAATCTCTCTGCCCCTCCCCCATTTACATGTGCACGTGTGCTCTCTCTCTCTCACAATAAACAAACATTTTTTAAAAAAGTTTTAAAAAATTGGACTTTATGCTAAGGACAATGGCCAGAAGCCACCAAACATTTTCTGGCAGGGATACAACCCATTCTGAATTGGTATTTCCAAAAGCCACATGGCTGTTGCATGAAGAATGAACTGGAGAGTTGTGAAAATGTTGAATCCACAGCAGAGTTCAGGCAAGAGGTAACAGCAGCTTTCAGGGAATTGGATGGCTCAGTAGGTGAAGCGTCCAACTCAATATTGGCTCAGGTTGTGATCTTACGGTTATGAGACTGAGTCCTGGGCCAGGATCTGTGCTGAGTGTGGCGCCTGCTTGGGATTCTCTCTTTCCCTCTCTCTGCCCCTCCCCCACTTAAAAGAGGTAACAGCAGCTTCAGTGTGACTGATCACAATGGAGTTAGAGAAATGTACAAAAACAAGGACATAGTACAGGAAGGGAAGGACAGTGACAGGAGGAAAAGAGAAGGCTCACTGTAAGAGTGGATGCCAGAGGAAGAAAAGAGAATCATCAAGGATTGCTCCTGCACGTGTGGCTTAAGCATTTGTATAGGTGCTGGTGCCATTTAATACAATGAGGAAAATCAGAGAGTTAGGTTTGGGATCTGTGGAGAATCAAGTGCTCCGCTGTGAGGTACACATCAGGTCTGAGATAACATAAACATTCAAGAACAAATATGAAATAGGAGTGTGGAGAAAAGTTCCAGACTTCAGATAATAATTTTAAGTTGAGTATGTAAACAATATTTAAACATCTGGACTACACAGAACCAGATGAGGTAGTGCAGGAAGAATGGACAGAGAAAGTAGAAAGCCCTGGACAAGAATTTCATGGATTCCAAGTCTTAAGAGTTCTGGGAGAGGGATATGCAAAAAGAATATGAAAATCCCATCCAGAGACATCAAACAAATGCTGACCAAACATATAAAAACAATATAGGTTTTTATAACAAAGGGCTGGAATTGGAAAATCAGAATGTGGCATCTACAGAATCTCATCCCAATGGGGCGCCTGGGTGGCTTAGTCGGTTAAGCATCCGACTTTCGCTTGGGTCATGATCTCGCGGTTCGTGGGTTCAAGCCCCGCGTCTGGCTCTGTGCTGACTGCCAGCTCAGAGCCTGGAGCCTGTTTCAGTCTGTGACTCCCTCTCTCTCTGACCCTCCCCTGCTCACGCTGTCTCTCTCTCTCCTAGAAATAAATAAAACATTAAAAAAAAAAAAAAAAAAGAAATGCAACAGAATCTCATCCCAAGATTCCTGAGGTACAATAGTCAATAATCACCTTATTACTAAACTTATTTCCCCTCTCATTCTACCTGCACATCAAAACTAAACTTTTATAATAAAACCAATGACCTATTTAGAGTAATACTGTAGCCAATAGTTCAACTTTCTATGTAAAAACGATACAACCTCACCCAGTCCAATATATCCAGACACATATATGTCCATCTGGAATTTAAAAATAGGTCCTTCCGGGGTGCCTGGCTGGCTCAGTCAGTTAAGCATCTGACTTTGGCTCAGGTCATGATCTCGTGGTTTGTGAGTTGGGAGTCCTGCGTTGGACTCTGTGCTGACAGCTCAGAGCCTGCAGCCTACTTTGGATTCTGTGTCTCCCCGTCTCTCTGCCCTTCCCATACTCATGCTTTCTGTCTCTCAATAATAAATAAATGTTTAAAAAAATTTTTTTAATAAAAATAAATATAGGTCCTTGGGCCATCCACTCTTGTCCCAGAGAAGAGTATAGCTGTACTAACTGGTAGAAACATCAGCTTCTCCTCAGTTTAATCATACTGCAACTGTGTACTGTGCTGTTCAATAAAATCTTCTCCAACAATGGGAATGTTTCATATCTGTGTTTTCTAATATGGTACCCACTAGCTATGTGTGGCTATTGAGCACTTGAATGGCGGTGACCAGAGTGACAGGAGAACTGAATCTGTAACTTTACTAAATGTTAAATAAATTTAAGTAGCCACATGTGACCAGTGGCCAACACAATGGACGGCACAGGTATAGACCACCATATCCATATACTGTAATACCTATATTTGCCATTATAATCTATTTGATAGACTCATCCCCAAATTTTTCTCTTTCAACTAAAGCCACATTCTTCCTTAATCTCTGTTCCTACCTCCTCTCTGGTGCCAATTAAGAGATTCTGAAGAATCATTCTCTATCCAGGAACAAAACACTGACCTGCCTTATCTCCCACTTATTCTAGAACTCCAAGTTCTAACTTCCTATTGTTCCAAAGCTACTACCCAGCTATCACACAAGACTCTCTAGAAATAGCCAAAAAAGATAACAGAGAACCAAATTCACACTTTCTAAGCCAATCATTAACATAAAATCCACAGTAATCAGTCATTTCCTTTCACACAGTCTCCTATAGGCCAATCTATTAAGAATCTCTCACATTGCCTTCTTCATTTTCATCTCCAAAATCTTTTTAATGACCCACAGGACTTCCATCATCATTTTTATTTGAAACTCTGCTATCTTTCTTGCAGAAATTATTTTATCATGCTTCCAAAAAGTACTTCATTCTTTCTGTAACACTTTATCTCAAAACTCAATTTTCTCTAATTTTGCAAAAACAGTCCTTGTCTATGCCTCATAATCAAATGCTAAAAATTTTAGAATTTTATGCATCTCTGTCAACTCTTTGCAACTGGGGACTTTGGAAACTTGGAAGGTAAGTCTGTTCTTCATTACATTTGAACCCTTCGGAGCTGTATGAGGGTGGCAGTTCTACTACAGGGATCAAAGCACAGCTGGGCTAGTGAGCATTTCCAACCTCATTTGCTCAGGGCCCTCCCCATATCTAGTAAATCAGAAGCTAAACCTTAAGAGACCAAGTCTGTGGTTTGAAAAAGCCCCCACACAGTTTATGCATATCCCTGATTTAAAAACAAAATTAAAAAACAAAACAAAATCAAAAACAAAAAACAAAGCAAGACCTGGTTTCAAGATGTGATGAACGATGCACGTGAATGATGATGCAGTCTGCATGCAGGAAGGAAGAGTGAGATAGAGGCCCTTTCTCTGTATGGAAAAGGAGTCTCATCCCAACCAGTGAAACAATACAATAAAACGTCGATCATGACTGAGTCGGTGCAGTTTAAACAGAGTACAGAGGAGTTAGGGAAGATGGGGTTCCAAGTGTGCACTGGAATTTCGGAGAGATAAAAAGAAGGCAGTATTTGAACATAAAAATGCAACACAATCAAACACACAGATGCTGGTTCTTAGTTTCCCGGACATTGTGTTATCTGTGGCATTCAATAAAATGTATCACTTCCGCCTCCTCAGAATAAGTCTGTTGCTTGTTTCTGGGACATCTTCTGACCGTCCTCCTCCAAGAGCCCTGATACTTCTCACTCTACCTGGCTGGGTTCTTATCTTCTCAACCTCTAAATATATGTGGACCTCCTGGTTTATTTGTTTGTTTGTTTGTTTTAACCAATTCTCACTCTTTGTGAGTTTCTCATTAAGTTCCACTGCTTTAATGCTCCCGGCCCACAGAGGAATGCAGCCATACCATTAAAAGGGACTAACCGGGGGTGCCTGAGTGGCTCAGTCAGTTAACTGTCTGACTCTTCATTTTGGCTCAGGTCATGATCTCACAGTCATGAGAACAAGCCACATGCCAGGCTCTGCACTGTGTGTGGAGCCTGCTTACGATTCTCTCTCACCCTCTACCCCTGCCCCTCTCTCCCCTTCATACTCTGTGTCTCAAAAGAAAAGGAAAAAAAAAAAGGGACTAACCAAAAAACTGAAAATAGCCAGTGTGGGGTGGGTGTAGCAACTGAGCAATCCAAGTCTAAATGATCACAGCCTACTCCGAGGTGGTGATTAAGAGTGTGCAATTTCCAAAGGCCTTTCCAAAACAACAAAAAAAGTTGTTTTTTTTTAAAGACTGTATTTTTAAGTAATCTCTACACTCAATGCAGGGCTCAAACTCACACCCTGAGATTAAGAGTCACATGCTCCACTGATTGAACCAGTCAGGTACCCTAAAACAACAAAACTTAATACAAATAGCAGAGAACTTCCAAGAAGTAATAGAGAAATACAGAAAATTTAAGGCAAAACTCAGCAGTGACCAGGCACCAGTGTGAACAGCAGTATAGCAGAGACTAAGTAAAATGCACTAGGAATAAAAGGATTCACCAGGAGGAAAAATGATCTCAGGTTCCAGCACCAAAGCAGAAGTAGAAAGGACTTCACAGGATAATTATCCTGGGTGCTAGCCAAATAGAAGAATAGAGGTCAGATCAGGCTACAGAAGGGAGATGTCCACTTGGGAATAACAGTCAGATTACAGAAAGCTGAACTCTTCAGTATATATGAATATGCTCTATGATGGTCAAGACATCATCTGGGAGAAAGGAGGACTCTGGTTTCGCATACAGGGAGTAGGACATCAAAGGACAGCTGCCCAGGTGGCTGGCAACATACCGGGGATTACAGTGCAGATCAGATGTTAGTAGCAGAGGTCCATTTAGGACTCTCTCAAACTGGGACTCTCAGAGAACAGAGAGCTTAGGCCTTGACAACGAATGAAACTGTTAATATGAGAATCAAGCAGAAGATTAAAAAAGACAACAGAACCTGCAAGCTGGGGAAGCAGAGGGTGAAGAAGTAGACAGAGGTGCCCTGAGAGACAAGGTACGTGTGGTTTTCAAATGACCTCAGGGGACGTGGGGTGTCATGCAGGGATATCAGCCCTTTCAAAAGGAGCAGTGATGTGCAGGAGATGAGAGCTGGGCCAAGTGCAAAGCCATCGGTTCAGGAGCAAGCAGGCAGAGAAAAGGAAGTGGGCATGCTGCAGAAAAAGAAAGGGAGGGGCGCCTGGGTGGCACAGTCAGTTGAGCATCCAACTCTTGATTTCGGCTCAGGTCATGATCTCACAGTTCATGAGTTTGAGCCCTATATCAGGCTCCTCACTGACAGTGCAGAGTCTGCTTGGGATTCTTTCTTTCCCTCTCCCTCTGCCCCTCCCCCATGCACAGGTGAGCCCTCTAAATAAATAAATAAATAAGCAAGGAAGAAGATGTTCACAAGTGAGGCAGGAGAGAACCCGGGAAGAATCTGGGTCCTAGGTAAGACAGACTGTAATCAGACTCAGATCTAGAAATGAGAAAAAAAGGGAGGAGGGGATGGTGAGACCTCACCCTTTAATAACTGACAAAGAACAGCCCTAATAAAGAACAAAGATACAGAAAGGAGTTGATTAGAATTGTGTCACCAACGGGTGTAAGAAAAGCTCTCACACAATAAAGTGTTAACCTTTCCTTGACCAACTGGAATTCTGGTTTTCTTGGTGTTCCTTTTACTCACTCACCTGGACAGGGTGGCCTCGGAGCTGCTGCCTCTACTGCCCACGGTGGTCCTCCGTGCTCCAACTGGAAGAGTGACTCTGGTTTGCTGGCTTGGTATCCTGTAAAATGGGGAAGCACTGAAGACTTGGCACCAAGTACTTAGCCTTGGGGCATCTACAGAAACTGGAGAAAGTTTGTGTATCATTTGTGATTCAGTAAAGAAAAATCCTTTTCCTGGGGGAAGGGAGAGCATATACATTCTAGGGCCAAACGGGAGAATAAAAGTCTATACCCTACAACATGTTAGTGCAAACAAGGAGATATGTCAGCAATACTACACATTCTACTGAATGAGAAATGAAAGGCAACTGACTGTGATGCTGTCCTCACCCAGTGACACCAGGTTCCTGTAGTTCTCCAGCATCACGTCCTGGTACAGGTCCTTCTGGGCGGGGGCCAGGAGCTGCCACTCCTCCCGGGAGAAGCCCACAGCCACATCCTCAAACGATAACAGTGCCTGCAACAACATATGTCAATGCATTCTAAGGCAGAACGGAAGATGCAGGAAAGCGGGACAGGAACGTGTTCTGATTGACTTCCTGTGATAAATTACGTGCATGGTGACCATTTCACCCACCACAGGACCGTGTGTCTGAGTCCACTTGGGCTACTCTAACAAGATACCACAGACTGGGTAGCTTATAAAAACAAAAATTTATTTCTCACAGCTGGCCCCCATCGCCTAATACCATCCTCCCTGGGGGGTAATATTTCAACATACAGCTTTTGTGGGAACACAAACATTCAGAAAACAGCACAGTGGAATTCTACTAATTGGTTCTTCATAGCCTAAAAGAGTACTAAAATAAGATTTGCAGAGATAAAACAATGTGCAGGAGAAATGTTCATTCTTTGTTTTTAACAGTGAAAAACTATCCATCATCTAAACCTCCATCAAAAGCAGACAATGATATATTACAGCACTTCCATGCTGTACTATAGCATACAAATGTTACAATCAATTTGGTAGATATAAACATTGATATCAACGATCTTTGAGGCATTCTCTTAAATGAAAAAAAAAAAAATCAATTCCCCAACTAGTATAGATGACTCCAGACGTAAAAAAAATCTTTATAGATTTTTTTTTAACGTTTATTTATTTTTGAGAGAGAAAGAGTGAGAGTTGGGAAGAGACAGAGAGAGAGGGAGTGGATCCAAAGTGGGCTCTGAGCTGACAGCAGCAAGCCCGATGTAGGTCTCAAACTCATAAACCATGAGGTCATGACCTGAGCCAAAGTCAGATGCTTAACTGGGACTGAGCCATCCAGATGCTCCTAAAAAACTTAATATACACAATTATATATGTATAAGTACACACATGTATGTATTTAGAAATGTATATAAAAATATTCTACTACATGTCAATTATACAAAGAAATTAGAGCCCCAAACTATTAACATCTGTTACTCCTTGGTTTGGGGGTTGGGCAGAAAAAGGTGAAAGGAGATATTCTCTTTTGGTGCAAATACTTTTTTTTTTTTGCTTGAAACTTTTACATGCAAATATAGCTATGCATCATTAAATATTTAAAAATACAAAGGCCAGGGGCACCTGGGTGGCTCACAGTTGGTTAAGTATCTAACTTTGGCTCAGGTCATGATCTGGTGGTTCCTGAGTTTAAACCCTGAGTCAGGCTCTGGAGCCTGGAGCTTGCTTTGGATTCTGTGTCTCCTTTCTCTCAGTCCCTCCCCAATTCATGCTTGCTCTCTCTCTCAAAAATAAACATTAAAAAAATTTAAAAAATAAAATAAAAATAAAAACACAAAGTCCAAACCAAGAATAACTGGCTCTGACTTCTTTTTCTGAACCTGTGGTTAAAAGGTATAGGGGTGCCTGGGTGGCTCAGTTAAGTGTCAACTTCAGCTCAGGTCATGATCTCACAGTCTGCGGGTTTGAGCCCTGCATTGGGCTATGTGCTCTGTGCTGACAGCTCAGAGCCTGGAGCCTGCTTTGGATTCTGTGTCTCTGTCTCTCTCTGCCCCTTCACCACTCATGTGGTTTCTCTCTCTCTCTCAAAAATAAACATACTATAAAAATTTTTAAAGATTAAAAAAGAAGGCATAAAGGGAGGGGCCCTGTTTTCAGTGCAGGCCCGCTTTGGATCCTCTGTCTCCCCTTCTCTCTCTGCTCCTCCTCCACATGCAAGTGTGCACATGCATCCTGTCTCTTTCTCTCTCTCTCTCAAAAACAAACAAACAAAAAGGTATGTTTTTAAAGGAGCATTGTCACTATCTGTACTCTAAGCTGTTATCAAAGAATGGAACTTTTAGCTGTCTTCCTCCAAACGGCAGAATTCTTCTTCATGGAGGACCTCTCAAAGGTCAAGCAGCCCATTCATTCTATTAAATAAGCCAGGCATTATTCCTGGGTAAAGTGTAGACTGCTGGAAGGTTCTATCATCAAGGTGCACTGCTTTTGAAGAATTCTGTCCTGGGGCGCCTGGATGGCTCAGTCAGTTAAGTGTCTGACTTCAGCTCAGGTCATGATCTCGCAGTTTGTGGGTTCGAGCCCCACATTGGGCTCTGTGCTGACAGCCAGCTCAGAGCCTGGAGCCTGTTTCAGATTCTGTACCTCCCTCTCTCCCTGACTTTCCCCTACTCACACTGTCTCTCTCTCTCTCAGAAATAAATAAAACATTAAAAACAATTAAAAAAAAAAAGAATTCTGTCCAATCAAGTCCTGCTCTGGCATTATCTCAAGCTTTCTGAGGAATACAATGAGAAAAAAACAAAGGAAGCATCCTATGCCTTTATTACATGGTTGATATTGAGGACACGGTCTACCACAAAATCTCTCTGAAGAGCTAGGAAAAGAAATTTCTTAAGCTCTCAGAGCAATGAAATTACTTTTCCTGAAGAACTGGTTTGCTTTCTCCTCAAAGACACTGCAAATCATGTAACCTTTCAAGTTTTTCTTGGTGTTACAGCTGCCCAGAGGAAGAGACACAAATTCAAATCTGAGGCAGCCCACAAGGCCTTACACAGTCATTTACCTCCCATCCTTAAGGACTCTGTATGGACCCTAGGACCTATTTATATCCCTTGCTTCCTAATTTGCCCAGATTTGAAGATTATAGCCTAAACTTGTTTTCTGACAGATCCCGACTTTTATCAACATATACTGTCTCATTCTATCAGACTTTTAGAAGCTTCCACAAATCCACTGGGAAACAAAGGACAGAAAGGTACAACAAACCTCACCTGGGCCTTTGTCATTTTCTCCTGTTCTTAAGAAGGCTAGAAACTCCAGGGTATGCTATCTTCGGTCTGCTCTGGGCCTGCCCAGAAGTTACAGTAAAGATATCTCAGGTCAGGCTGCTGCCAGAAACAATGATCTCCCAGGCCTGGAACCTCCTTCTTCGTCCAGTACCAATAATGCCTTGTTCCCCTGGTCTAGAACCTGTGGATTCAAAAGCAAATTCTATGGTAAGAGGACATGCACTGGGGGCCGCAGCTTTCTCTTGCTGTGCGGCCTCACTCTAACAACAGGCCCCAACATTTCCTGTCTCTTTAACACCCAGGAAGCTTTTGTATCACGAGGCCATGCTCCATAGGAAGACATGGAATGGGTGAGAAGAAAGCCTCCCCCCACTCTTTTTTTTTTTTTTTTTTTTTTAACAAAGTTGGACAAGAATGGATGTGAAAGAGATGGGAGAACACAGTTCATGGTCTTGTCCGCTGTCAAATTCTCACACAGATCAATTTCAGGAAAGATAATGTATATAAGCGGTGGTTCTGGAAACTGCCTTAAAACTACCTGTGCCCACACATCCCTAAAACTTTTGTTTATTGCACTGGAGCAATTATCCCACTTGAAGACCAAGGTACCTTACAAATCATGAACATCGTCTTGTTTAATCCTCAATACTATTCTATAAGGCAAGCATTATCTCCATTTTAAGCACAAGTAAGCTGAGGCTTGGTCAGGTGAAGTGTGTTGTCCAGGTTAACATCCTTCCTAAGTAGCAATGTGGGAGTCTGAATCCACAACTGCCTCTCACCTTTATGACATATCTCTTTTCCAACAGCCTCACAATACAGTTTTTTTTCTCTTTCTCGTGCACTTCATGAACTTTACTCCCTAGCACATCACACTGTGGGGTGGCCATCCTGTGGACTGGCTATATGGTCAGTTACAAAAACAGAGCCCCTGTATCCATCTCTTGTAATATTTGCTGTGCACACCCAGACAGCTCCTTCCACATAAGCAGGAGAGCAAAGGCAGCCCCGTCCTTGCCTTAGCAGCAGATCAAAGATCAGTGTCCCCAAGTCCAAGCCCTGGAGCCATGCTGGAAACTGGAAACCCACACTCTGAGGACACTAACACCATGAGGTCAAATTGAATTCTGCTTTCATCCTACAAGGCAGCAAATTATTCTCAAAGACTCTCTCTCTAGCTCTCCTGATTCCTCCACACCCAGAAAGCTCATCTCTGACCCATTCTCTGGCCAACTGGTAAACACACTGGTGAACAAGTGTACCTACCACCCCATGTGCAATCCTGGCAAGGCTTTGTCCCAATCTTGGCCCTTCGCTCTAGTATCTCTCCAGTGCTGGCCTAGAAAGGATGGTATACAACTCAGATGTAGAACTCCGTATGGGCAGGAAAGAAGTAGGAAGGGGGTTAGATATGAATGAGTTTACAACTGAGATCTCTAGGATTGGAGATCAAGGACCCAACTGTTTCCCAGAAGCTCCTTGGCAGACTTTCCCTCACACTTGACAGATTAGAGCTGCAACAAATGTTCATGCCTGGAACACAGCAATGAAATTGAGAGTGACAATGGACCTACCCTGGTTGGCAGGACTAATCTGCATTTTCTACTGAACTGATGTTAAGGTCAAGTTCCCAGATGGATGGCTGTCTAAATAAAATAGGCATTTTTTAAAAAAGGGGCATAGATGTCAGGTTGGCAGCCAAGAGTAGTCACTAAAAGGGGCGCCTGGATGGCTCAGTCAGTTAAGCATCTGACTTTGGCTCAGGTCATGATCTCACAGCCCGTGGGTTCAAGCCCTGCATCGGGCTCTGGGCTGACAGCTAGCTCAGCCTGAAGCCTGATTCAGATTCTGTATCTCCCTCTCTCTCTGACCCTCCCCTGTTTACGCTGTCTCTCTCTCAGAAATAAAAATTTAAAAATTAAAAAAAAAAAACATTAAAAAAAAAACAGTAGCCACTAAAATAAATAGCTTAGAGAAGAAAAGCCTAATTTGATATAAAAACAGTTCATAAAATACAGTATTCTTTTTGTTACAAACTTATAATAGCCTAGGAATGGGAGTGGCTACTTTCTTAGACTCATGGTACAATGGAAAATAGATATTTGGCATTTTTCCCAGATTCCAGGCACACAGCTCCTAAAATTCCTGGACTCTCTGGAGAGACAAGAGTAGCTTTTATATGCCAATGAGATTATTGATGGCTGGGGGTCCCTAGAGAGCCTCAGGATGGGAGCTGGTCCCAAGAAAGACCAAGGCGTGATTAGAGGGTTGGAACTTTCAGCCTCACTCCTGAAACCTCTGGGAAGCAATGAACGGCTGGAGATTGGGCTCGATCAATGAGTTAATCAACCACACCTATTTAATCCACAAAAATCTCCTAAATTAGAGTTTGGAGAGCTTCTGAGTTGGTCAACACTTTGAGGGCCAAGAGGGTGGTGTACCCCAACTCCACAGGGATAAAGCTCCTGTGCTGAGGACCCTTCTGGACCTTACCCTACGTACCTCTTCACCTGGTGCTCCTTTGTATTCCTTATAATAAACCAGTGATAGTAAGTAAACTATCTTCCTGAGTTCTGTGAGCTGTTCTAGCAAATTCTTGAACTTGAGGAGGAGGGTGTGTAGGGACCCCTGAGGTACTGTTAAGGTCCACGGATAGAGGATTAATTGAATGAATAATCATATTCCACCTAATGGAATATTATGTGATTATTTAATATATTAACACATATTTCCTGAAATAAAAAATGTCCACACTATACAGCTCAGTGAAAAAAGCACATTTTTACTCATTATGTATATAACATGACTCTCTATTTCTGCCAAAGTAAAGCAATGCATCTCTATCTGTGTGTGTGTGTTTATACACACTTATAAAAATAAATATTAACAATATTAATAATTGTTATAGCTGGCTCTGCAGATTGGGAAAATGTAATTTACATCTTTTTTTCTTGAAACACCACAGGATTTTTAAAAATTAAATATTTTTAAATTAAAAAAAAAATCTTCACTTGGAAGGAAGCTATGCTCACCACTATACCACCAATGTAAAAAATCTCCACTTGAAATAACACTAAAGATGTTGCAAGTCATTGTAAATCAACAGCCATATATGCTTCAAGAAGAAGTGATGGGAGGACAGAAGAAAACAAGTTCCCTGGCCCATAAGATACTCTAGCTTCAGAATTTGGCTGAGTGCTTCATCATGCTATAGTTTAACCTGTTTTCCCCACCTCCCCTAAACTTTTCTTATAAACTGGGTGGTTGGACTTAAGATGGCCAATGACATCCCTAGTTAACTATTTTTTTTTTAATTTTTATTTATTTCTGAGAGAGAGAGAGAGACAGCATGAGCAGGAGAGGGTCAGAGAGGGAGGGAGATACAGAATCTGAAACAGGCTCCAGGCTCTGAGCTGTCAGCACAGAGCCCGACGCGGGGCTCGAACCCATGAACCGTGAGATCATGACCTGAGCCAAAGCTGGACCCTTAACCGACTGAGCTACCCAGGCGCCCCCCTAGTTAACTATTTTGGCAAGAATCTTTCATTAAGAAAGATTGTATTCTTACTGCAACATGTTGAAATGTAACAAGAGGAAAAAAAGGAAATGGAAGAAGGGATGTTAAAGAATAAAAGAGACCTAAGACATGTAAGAAGGAAATGTAATAAACATTATTCAGGTCATAACTCAAACAATCCAATGTTAAGGGAAACACTGTCAATATTAGAAAAAAAATAAATATGCACTGGGTTTTGGATCAAATAAAAGATTATTCGTTTTGATACATTTGAAAATGGCCTACTAGTTATAAATTTTTAATGGCCTTATCAGTTAGAAAGGCACAATAGAATATTTACAAGTTTAAGGACAAGAGGCCTTGGATGTGCTATGAAATTCTCCAGAGAAAAATGAGAAGTGGCAGAGGCATGATGAACTTGACCGGCCACAAGTTGATAACTGTGAAAGCTGAGTGATGGGTATGATTATAATGTTCTCTCTACTCTGAATTCCCATGAAAAAAAGTTAAAAAGAAAAAAGTCATCAAGGCTCAATGACATCTACCTAACGTTTATAGTACAGATGACTCTGGTACTATATAAATTTTCATAGATGACAGAAAAGTAGGAAAAGTTTCTCTGCTAATTGTATGAAGCCAGCATTTCAGAATACTAATCACTAGATTTTTTTAGAAAAAAGAGAACTATATATATAGATGCTTGCTTATATATTTATTTTCATCCTTCCTTTTAAAAAAATGTTTATTTAAGAGAGAGAGAGCAAGCATGAGTAGGGCAGGGACAGAGAGAGAGGGGGAGGGAGGGAGGGAGAGGAGAGAGAGAGAGAGAATGAATCCCAAGCAGGCTCCATGATAAGAGTGCAGAGTCTGATGTGGGGCTCAAATTCACAAACTGTGAGATCATGGCCTGGGCCAAAATCAAGGGTAGGATGCTTAGCCCACTGAGCCACCCAGGCGCCCTAAAATGAAGTTTTTTCTAGTTATCATTTTGGTGTTGTTTTACAAGCTTAATTACATTGTAGTTAGAGAAAATATTCCAAATGATTTCAATCCTTTGAAATTTGTTTAGAATGGCTTTATGGCCTACCACATGCTAACTTTTTATAAATGTTCTATGTGCATTTGAGGAAAATTGTTGGGTGGAGTGTTTTACGTCAGTCAAAGTTGTTAATCATGTTATTCTTTTTGTTGTGGTTGTTAATCATGTTATTCTAATCATTCAAGGGTTAGCACTATACTAGTCTGGTGACCTGATTTTTTTTTTTTAATATTTTTAATTTATTTCTGAGAGAGAGAGACAGCATGAACAGGGGAGGGTCAGAGAGAGAGGGAGACACAGAATCCGAAACAGGCTCCAGGCTCTGAGCTAGCCATCAGCACAGAGCCCAACGTGGGGCTCGAACCCACGAACTGTGAGATCACGACCTGAGCTGAAGTCGGACGCTTAACCGACTGAGCCACCCAGGTGCCCCAGGTGACCTGATTTTGCAAATAATGTTATTCCAGAACATGCCCATACCCAGTTGTTTATGTATTCTCTACAGCTACTTGCATCTTACAATGGCAGAGTTGAGCAGGTGCAGACAGACCATCTGGCCTGCAGAGGCTAAAATATTTACTCTCTCACTCCCTTTACAGAAAGTTTGCTGACCACTGTTAAACTATAGCCTTCTAGCTTTTTCTCTCCTTGTTCTCTGTCACTGAGAGAGGTGTGCTAAGAACTTTCCATTATCACTGGGCATTTGTCATTTCTCCTTGTATCTAGGAGACACTATACTTCAGGAATTCTACTAAGTGTATACCCAATACAGCTTTTATCACCAAAAAGTACAAAAATGTTCTTGTCAGCATTATTCATAATAGATACAATCAGTAACAACCTAAATGTCTATTAACGGGAGAATGGATAAATAGTAAGATCACACCAAAGAATACTATACGACAACGAAAGAAATGAACTACTGCTATATGCAAGAAATTAGATGAATTTCACAACAAAATATTAAGCAAAAGAAGCCAGATACAAAAGGCAGGTACCCTATCATTCCATCTGCATAAAGTTAACAGCCAGGAAAATTTAGTATGTTTTTAGGATAAGAATACCTCTAGAGAGGAAGGAGATTAGGATGAAATGGCGCTCCTAGGGTGCTATAATATCTTATTTTTCATTTTTCATGTTATACTTGAAAAATACTTTGAAGAAATGTTTTTTTTTTTAATTTTTAATGTTTTATTTATTTCTAGGAGAGAGAGAGAGACAGCGTGAGCAGGGGAGGGTCAGAGAGAGAGGGAGTCACAGACTGAAACAGGCTCCAGGCTCTGAGCTGGCAGTCAGCACAGAGCCCGACGCGGGGCTCGAACCCACGAATCACGAGATCATGACCCAAGTGAAAGTCGGACGCCCAACCAACTAAGCCACCCAGGCGCCCTTTAAAGAAATGTTTTAAGTGTATTTATTTATTTATTTTTGAGAGAGAGAGAGCACGAGCAGGGGAGGGGCAGAAAGAGGGAGTGAGAAAGAATCCCAAGCAGGTTTCACACTGCCAGCACAAAGCCCAGTCGGGGCTTAGATTCACGAATCTTGCTGACAGCAGTAAGCCCCAGGTAGGGCTCCAACTTACGAACTGTAAGATCATGACCTGAGCTGAAATCAAGATTTGAACACTTAACTAACTGACTGACTCACCCAGGCATCTCTACTTGCAAAATACTCTTAAAGAAAAGTACAGCTCAGTTTCACTTATAAATGTAGAAGCAAATATTTTTTAATTTTACTATGAAAAATTCCAAGCCAAAGAAGAAGAAACAGTATAATTAAACCCCATGTACAAAGAAAGAATGGTATAATCAAATTCCTCATATCCATTACGTGTCTTCGATAATTAGCAACCCAAACCTAATTTTGTATGATCTACACAACCACTCATCTACCTCTACCACTGGATTATTCTAAAGCAAATCCAAGACATTTTTATTTCTAGACACAAAAATACTAAGTAGAATATTAGCAAATAAAACCCAACCACATATTAAAAGAACAAATCATGGCATGGTATGGTTTCTTCCAGGAATATAGACACAGGGAAATCTAGCTATCTATAAAGCAAATATTAGAGAGAAGAAAAATATAAATGAAAATAATTTTATAAAGTGATTTGAGAGGCTTTAATGTACAGCATAGTGATTACAGTTAAGACTGTATTATATAAATGAAAGCTTTAAGATCTAAGCGAGTAGATCTTAAATGTTTTTACCACATAAAAGAAATAGTAATTATGCGACATGATGCAAGTGTTAGCTAACCTATGGTAATAATTATTTTGCAATATATAAGTATATTAATCAACACAGTTGTATACCTTAAACTTACAGAATGTTATACATCAATTATATCTCAATAAAGCTGGGGGAGGGGAATCTTTGAGAAAAAGGAATAAAAACTTGATAAATCATAGTTACCATTTATTCAGACTAGACTAGGTGCCGGGCACTACACTTTGCATTTAAAGAGCATCTACTAATTTAATCTTCGTAACAACACTATGAACTAGGAATTACAATAGCTTTTTCACAAATGAAGAAACTGACTCAGGCACTGACCTACCTAAGTCAAGAGGCTGAAGCAGGTTCTTCTTACTCCACAGTCCATACACTTGCCACCTGGCCAAAATTATTTGCAGATAACAAAAACAGTCAACTAGAAAATACAAAGGAATCGATTTAGAAGCTGGTAGCAATAACAGTAGTAGACCGAGGTGACAGAATAAGTGTATCTTTTAAAGTTTTGCTCTTGGGCATTATATAAAATTAGAAGAAAGAACAAAGAGGGAGTGGAGTCATATGAAGAAAACAACACCATTTACCATTACTACAACAGTGTAAACTATTTAGCAATAAACATAACCAGACCTGTCTAAGACACATGTGGAAAACCACTACCACAGCTGGTCAAACCCTTTTTTAACACTTGGGTTAAATCCATCACATGCTCCTGAAAGTAGTGGACCTAACACACACCAGTTCTACCCAAAACTTGATGTACCATAACTGCAGTAATTTAAAAAGAAAAGAAGAAGAAGAAGAAGAAGACGAAGACGACGACTTCCAAAGAGTTAGTAACACGGAAACAGCTGACAAAATCATGCCAATTACCTACACAAAACTGATCCCAACACTAAAAGTGAAATACGCTGTATTTTAACAAGAGTTATTTTCTGGAGTACGTAGGAGTTTGAGCATGTCATTACATGGGTAGGAAATAAAACAAAACATATATTTCCAATAAGCATATACAGTAAACATGGACGCAATGGGCCAGAAACCCCATCTTTAAAAGTAAGGATGTGAAAAGCATCAACAACGGAACTCGCCAAACGCTGTCACCAACACGGACACGACTCCCGCTTCCCCCAACCACAGACACCCCCTACTCTCGCCAAGTGCTCGTCCCAACACGGAACCCCCACCTGATCCTCCAACACAGAACATCCCAGCGAGAATTCCCACTCGCTTCGCCTAACACCGACCCCCCCACCACGCGCTCCTTGACCAAAAACAAAACAAAACAAAAACACAAAAAAAACTAACGAGCTCTCCCTGGCCCCAAAACACGCCTAGAACCAACACTGACCTAGCGATGGCCTCGCTCCTCGTCACTGGAGAAAACCACTTGCCTAAACACTTTGCCTCTGTGTCCACAGACCACCGAACCCCACCACAGCCACTGACAGACCCTCAGAAACGTAGAGGATGGCGGCCGACGAGGGCCAGTGCGCGTCGTTCCCGAGACCCGGACTCTGACGCTGGGCTCGCCTCTGTGACGTCATCTTGCAGCGCCCGCTCCAGGCTGCTTGAAGCGAGCAGCCAGTTCCCCAGCTAATGCCCTACGGCGGGGGTCCTCTTTTTCTGCCTTTCGAGGGAAGGCCCGAGACGGTGAGAAGCTATTGAAAACTCTTTATTTCACTTTATCTCCAGGCCACTTGACCCACTGGGCCCCGAATTTGCAACTTTCACCATGGGCAGTGCATCAACTGCTTAGCTTTTCAGAAACTCGGGCCTGCCCAGAACTCTTCTCAGAATGGGCCGAGGAGGTGGCGGACTTTGACACTTTGGTTTAAAGGCTAGGGAGAGGCCGAGTGGGCGCAGCCAGCGTAGAAGTTCAGCAGGGAGGGAGCCCGAGCCGCAGGGAACAGCAGTTGGAGGGGAACGGGCTAGGGTCCTGGGAATGCTGGCTAGAGGGGGCTTTGTGGACAAAGTGGCATTTCAGGCCAGTCTAGGGTTTAGAGAACCGCTGAAAAAGGCATTGGTCAGAGAGTAGGTAAAAAGAATCGTAGAGCTCTAGGTATGATTTGTGTAGGGGAAATTGGCTAGCCGTTGTTAGCGGTCAACGGAAGGAGCTCAGTTAGAATGGCTTGACAGTTTGCTTCCTTGGTTGAATGAAACCTGACTCAGTTTCCTGGCCTAAAATTTAAACGCCAGAAATTTCTTCATATTTTGTAAAGATTCCAAAAGTATACGGAGTTAGGAATGTTAATGTGTAATTATGTAAATTACATCCCCTAAAAATGTAACCCAGGGTTAAAAAAAAAAAGTGTCCCAGGAGCAAGCACAAGATAATCTCTTCAATGTAGCTGATCTCGCTACAGAAAACTGAAGGTATACGATTACAAGATTCTAGTACTACACTTGAAAAGGTGTCATAACTTGAAGATACACTGTTAAGTGAATGATGCATTCTGTAAACTCAAAGGAACCACTTAAATAACAAGGTTATGCCTAATGAGCCAACAAAATATAAATAATATAAAACATAGCTATTCCAAAAGAAGGTAGAAAAAGACAAAAAGGGGAGCAAAACCAGATGGGATAAATAACAAATTGCACATTATTAGTTTGAACATAACCACATTACTTATGAACGACCTAAATACCCCAGTAAAAAAAAGAGATTGTCAACTATATTAAAAAAACAAAAAAACTAGGTTTAACTATATGCTGCCTACTAGAAACTTACTATTTAAAATAGCTTTATTTTTTTAAATGTTTATTTCTTTTTGAGACAGAAACAGAGCATGAGCAGGGGAGGGGCAGAGAGAGAGGGAGACACAGAATCTGAAGCAGGTTCCAGGCTCTGAGCTATCAGCACAGAGCCCGATGTAGGGCTCGAGCCCATGAACCATGAGATGGTGACCTGAGCCGAATTCGGGCGCTTAACCAACTGAGGCACTCAGGGGCCCCTAAAATATATTTATTTTTGAGAGAGAGAAAAGGTGATTGAGATCCAGGCGGATACAGGGCTCAAACTCACAAACCATGACCTGAGCCAAGATCGAATTGGATGCTTAACTGAACCAAGCACTTTAAATGCTGAAAACTCATTTTAAATACTGTCACAATTAGATTAAAAGTAAACCATGTTGGGATGCCTGGCTGGCTCATTTGGTAGAGCATGTGACTCTTGATTTCAAGGTTGTGAGTTTGTAGAGATTACTTAAGTAAAAATTAAAAAAAAAAAAAGCAAACCATGTTTTTTTTTAATGTTTGTTTATTTATTTATTTTGACATACACAGAATCTGAAGCAGGCTCCAGGCTCTGAGCTATTAGCACAGAGCCCAGTGTGGGGCTTGAACCCATGAACCCTGAGATCATGACAAAGCCAAAGTCAGAAACTCAACTGACTGAGCCATGCAGACCCAAAAAAATAACCCATGTTAAATAGAGATATGAAAGATCTAAGAGAAAGGCTCAATTTAAATTTCTAGAGATAAAAACTAGAAAACATACTTTTGATGAGATTGATGGCAGAATAGACATTGTTTTTCAATATTTATGTTTGAGAGAGAGATAGAGTGTGATCAGGGGGGTGGGGACAGAGAGAGAGACACACACACAGAACCCGAAGCAGGCTCCAGGCTCTGAGCTATCAGCACAGAGCCCAAAATGGGGCTCAAACCCACGGACCGAGAGATCATGACCTGAGCTAAAGTCAGACGCTTACCTGGCTGATCCACCCAGGTGCCCCTTGGCAGAGTAGATATTGTATAAGAAAAAAATAGTGAACTGAAAAGACACAGCAATACAAACCAAAATGAAAAACAGGGGCGCCTGGGTGGCTCAGTCGGTTGAGCTTCCGACTTCGGCTCAGGTCATGATCTCGCGGTTCGTGGGCTCGGGCCCCGCGTCGGGCTCTGTGCTGACAGCTAGCTCGGAGCCTGGAGCATGCTTCGGATTCTGTGTCTCCCTCTCTCTCTGACCCTCCCCTGCTCATGCTGTCTCTCTCACTCTCAGAAATAAATGAAAAAACAAAACAAAACAAAAAACAAAATGAAAAACAGGTGTGGGGGTAGAAGGAGTAAAAAACTAGGAACAGTAGATTACCCTATTTGTATATGCAAAAGATCAGTGATCTTTGACAAAGCAAAAGAAGCTGAAGTACAAATTCAAGCATGAGAAAAGCTTTTATTAAAAAGAGAGAAATTGTTCAAGAACCTGAACTTAAAAGAGAAAGGCCTTATGTTCTTAGCCAAGTGGTAAAAGAGGTATTGTGAGGAATGCCTAGTGGAAACTGCTAACTCTCTGAATAAGATAGTGAACAAACAACACTATTCTGGGAGGGTTTATAAAATATGAAAATGTATTACATATCTTACCAACCCAAGACATTGTTGTCATTAACATGTTAATCATTCCTCTTTGTTATCTAATGCAATACAACTATAACTGTTTATACAGTTACAATGTCCTTGTTCATTCAGTCTAGCATTGATGTCAGTTTTAAGTCATTTTGATTGGTGTCTTTGAATACTGGTCACATTTTCCTGCCTGGTAAATTTTGGTTGGATTGACACTGTCGACTTTATTATAGGATTATGAGCGAGTAGGTACAGCAGGGGATATCAGGATATATTACACTCTTATATTTTTAAAAATTATTTGAGAGAGAGAGAGAATGGGAGGTAGAGGGGCAGAGAGAGAAGCTCAAGCAGGCTTCACACTGTCGGCGCAGGACACAATTTGGAGCTCGAACCCACAAACTGAGATCATGACCTGAGCCAAAAACAAGAGTCTGATGCATACCCAACTGAGCCACCCAGGTACCACTCTTACAAATATTCTTGAAGCTTGTTTTGTTGGGATACATTGAGGTTACTTGAAAAGTTTGGTCCTTTCTGGCCCTGTTTTATTATTTAATTAGTTAATTTCTTCCTGGCCCTGCTTTAAATCTTAGCTTATTGGATGGGATTCAGTCAACTAACAATGTGTATCGAGTGCCTACTCTATATCACATATTCTAGACATCTTGTATACAGAGGTTATCAGAAGTTCCTTACCCTCATGAAGCTTATACAGTTACAGTATATAATTTACATTCAAGACCTTACACTTGAGCATAAAGCTGATACTGTAATATGGTTTGTATTTGAAATTGATGTTTATACGTGACCCAAGGTCTTTATATTCCATATCAAAATCTTTAACAATTGAAATGTTCTCTCCAAGTGATTCTAGTGGTGTTTATGTCATTAAAAAAAAAATCACGTGTCTAAATACCATCCAAATACCTGGTCTGACAGTCCTCTACCTTTAGTTTCTCCCTGAGACCTGACCTCATGCTTTTTCAGGTTTTTCACCAGTGGATTTGGTCCGAACCTCTTCCTGTATGTTTTATGCCAGCCCCTATGATTACCCCTGACTACATTTAAATAATTATACATAGCAGATTCCAAAAATATTTTCCAGGCTGGTTACCAGCCTTCAGTAATTCCAGCACTAGATTCAGCCTACTCTTCCAGAGCTTCTATGCCTACTCCAGGTCCAGTTCCAAGTCTCTCTGGCTTCGTGGAGCATGAGATACCAGTCTAAGGTTGATTCCATGAAGACCTACTTTTGTCTTTCTCATGTTTGTAGGACTCACAGTCCCTCTGAGTTGAAAGAAAATGGGAATAGGTGCCAGGAAGAATGTTGGGGTGGTTCCATCAATGAGGCAAAAGTTAGAGTTAGACAGGGTACTACCTCCAAGGGAAGGCAACTGGATAGTTATCCAGGAGTTGAGAACTTCAGATTCCCACCATTCTGAGAATAATGTCAACAACCAGGGAAGGGAGGAGGAGAGCTAGGATGGAAGTAATCCTCCTAATTTGTGTTCAAATTGCCTTTTTCATGTTTTTTTTTTTTTAATTTTTTAACTTTTATTATTGAGAGACAGAGACAGAGCACAAGCAAGGAAGGGGCAGAGAAAGGGGGAGACACAGAATATGAAGCAGGCTCCAGGCCCTGAGCTGTCAGCACAGGGCCCGATGTGGGGCTCAAACTCACAAACTGCGAGATCGTGACCCAAGCCAAAGTCAGACGCTTTACCGACTGAGCCCCCAGGTGCCCCAACTTTTTCATGTTTTCAAAAAAATTACTGAGAGCTGCATTGGAATATATTTTATTACCTAATGTATAGGTTTAAATTACTAATTGTACTTGGGCTTTTAGTTCATTTTGCAAAGCTGGTTTCTCTTTTTCAGGTCTAGAAAATTTTAAAAATCACTTTTATGGTGACATTGTATAATGATTGCTTATTTTTAAATTGAACTTAAATTCATCAAAGAACATTAAATTATATTCATGAGTTTAATATATTCATTTATTTTTTTAAGGACTTCAGTTGCCTGAAATAATAAATCTAGAGCCAAAGAAATGGAACAGGTAATCATTTGATATTGAAGAAATTTAGAACTTAAAAGAATTTTAGAAAAAGAGAAAGAGGAGCACCTGAGATTACTTGGTCCTTTCTGGCCCTGTTTTATTATTTCTTCCTGGCCCTGCTCTAAATCTGAGTGGCTTAGTTGGTTGAGCTTCCAACTCTTGATTTCAGTGGAGGTCATGATCACAGGGTCATGCTTGAGAGTCTCTCTCTTCCTCTGCCCCTACCCCCAGCTCACATGGGTGTACTCTCTCTAAAACAAAATTAAAAAAAAAAAAATCCACAAATGGGAAAAGTGAATATGTGATAATGTTAGCCAGTGATTTAGGGCAGAGACAATCTCCTCTAAATTATAGAATCACTAATATGGTAACTAGGAATGTGGTTCAAGGTACCCTGTCTGAAAATGTGTATCAGGTATCTTATGTGACATATAGGTCAAGTTAGAAAAGGCACATAAAGCTCTCACACATTCCTCATCTTTACAAACCTTCTTTGTTTCACAAGAACTTTAGTATTTCGTTAAAGGAATTCCACATTTAGTGGATAAACAGAATTTTATTTCTCTTGTGATTTTACCTGCTAACAGATGAGGCAGAATGTACCAGTGAAATCCCTGCCACATTCACTGCCCTTTTTTAATATTTATTTTTGAGAGACAGAGAAAGCGTGTGCACACTAGTGGAAGATGGGTAGAGAGGGAGACACAGAATCCGAAGCAGGTTCCAGGCTCTGAGCTGTCAGCACAGAGCCCAGTTCAGGGCTTGAACTCACGAACTGTGAGATCATGACCTGAGCTGAAGTTGGATGTTCAACCAACTGAGCCACCCAGGTGCCCCACATTGACTGCCTTCTGTTTCTCCTCAGTGTGAACTGACACATATTAAGGGTAAAGACTTTTCCACTTTGCCATATCTCTACTCACTGTAAGTTCCCTGATGAGCTATGGTGATCACTGATGACAGACAGGGTCAGTCTTCTAAAAACACAGCTTTCCTAGCCTCTGCACTCATGGGCTTTTTGTCTGTATATAACCATATCATCAGCTAGACATTATTGCTCAAGGCTTTTCCAAACTGAATGTACCAGTTTTTTCCTAGATGTTTTGTGTGACATAAAATAAGATGTAATTGACTGAAGGCACAACCACATTCACTGCATTCATAAGGTTTCTCTCCTGTCCAAATTCTCCGTTATTTCCTGAAGGTGTACATCTGGCAACTGGCTGTCCCACTAGGACCACACTCCTATCGGTGAGAAGCCCACTGGTGGTTAATGAGATCTGAGGGATCGCAGAAGGCATTTGCACAGTCGCTATACTAACAGGGCTTTTCCCCTGCATGAGTTCACTAGTATCTAATAAGCCTTGACCCTCTGTGGGAGGATATTCAACCTTCACTGACTCTATGTGTTCCTTTCTTATGTGTATCCTCTTATGTTTAACAAGGCATGATATGTGCGAGAAAGCTTTCCCACATTCATTGCAGCCATAGGGTCGCTCTCCTGTATGAGTTCTTTGATGGACAGTGAGCATGGTCTTTGTAGTGAAGGCTTTCCCGCAGTCATTGCATTTATAGGGTTTCTCTCCTGTGTGAATCCTCTGATGTTTAATGAGTCCTGATTTCTGTGAACAAGATTTTCCACATTCACTACATACAAAGGGAGTCTTTCCTGTATGAAATCGCTGATGTGCTATGAGGCAGGCCTTCTGGCTGAAGGCCTTACCACATTCAGTGCATCCATAGGGTTTCTCTCCAGTATGAGTCCTCTGATGTATAAGAAGATTGCCCTTCTGAATGAAACCTTTTCCACATTCACTGCATATATAAGATTTCTCTCCTGTATGAGTTTTCTGATGTAGAATGAGTTGTGATTTTCTGGCAAAACCTTTTCCACATTCATTGCATTGATGGGGCCTTTCGCCTCTTTCATTTCTCTGATGTATAATGAGTTCTGCCTTCCTGCAGAAGGCTTTGTCACATTCAGTACATTCATAAGGTTTCTCTCCTGTGTGAGTTCTCTGGTGTTCAGTCAGCTTGAACTTTCTGGAGAATGCTTTCCCACATACACTGCATCCATGGGGTTTATTTCCTGTATGAGTCTTCTGATGTTCAGTGAGCTGAAATTTCCTGAGGAAGGCTTTCCCACACTCACAGCACTCATAGGGCTTCTCTCCTTTGTGAACTCGCTGGTGTTCAGTGAGCTTGAACTTCTTGGAGAAGGCTCTCCCACATACACCACATCCATGGAGTTTCTTTCCTGTATGAATTCTCTTATGTTCTGCGAGCCGAGACCTCTTGAGGAAGGCTTTCCCACATTCAGGACATTCGTGGGCTGTCTCTATTTTGTGTATTTGCTGATGTTTAAGGAACTGTGACTTAGTGCTGGTGGGTCTTCTACTTTCATGGAATTTAATTTCAGTGTAAGTTTGCTTGTGATTAGCACAGAGAATGGATCTTCCATCTCCACTAGACTCAGCAGGCTCTTTTATGTCACAGCTTCTACTTTGGGTGATTAAGTGTGGCTTCAATCCATGCAAATGAAACCTCTCATGATTCGGCCTCAAAGGAAAATGACTTTCGCTCTGATGAATAATCTTTCCACATATGTTCAGTTCATAACACTGTTCTATCCTCTTTGGCATTTTTGGGTTTTGTAAGTGCTGAAGCAGATGATCATCAGCTTTCTCAATTTCTAGGAAAGAAGAGAATAGTGAATCTTTCCATGAACATCATAGGGAATAAAACTGCTTCAAAAGTACTGTGGGTAGGCTGGCTCTTTAGTGGAACTTTTAGTATCAACATAAAAGAAATTCCAAGCATATTGTTATAAACGTATTCCTTATCTCTTTTTGTAAAAAAAAAAAAAAAAAGCTTTTAAAATTGTAGCTAAATACACATAAGATTAAATTTACCATTTTAACCATTTTTAAGTGTGCACTTTTGTGTCATTAAGTACATTCACACTGGTGCATCCATCACCTCCATCCATCTCTAGAACATTTTTATCCCCCCCATCAAAAAAAAAAACCTCTGTACTCATTAAACAATAACTTCTTATCTGTTAGAAATGTTTAAAAATAGTATAAATAAAGCAGACCAAAAGATGACAGCTATCTGTCATTTAGGGTAAATTCACAACAAATCAAGAATTGACTGCTTTATAAGTAAGGCTTTGGAGACAGTAAAATACAAGGAAATCATTATCAGCATCAGATCAGAGAGGTTGGAGGGATACCTGATTCAAAATGGTAAGAGACAAAATCCACTCATTCAATACATCCTTCTTAAGTGGCTACTTCCATATACCACCTATGATGTTAGTGTTGGAGAAATACAAAGATACTCTTTATTTTCACTGAACTCCTACTCTAAGGATGGAAAGAGAAATAGAATAACATGCAAGAAAAAGAATAAAGTAGGCAGTTGCAAATGTGACCCTAGTTTGAGGAAGCAAAGTGAATGAAAAGTGGAAGAAATCTGGATGTTTTGAAGAATGGATAAAACCCATTATTGGATTTATCTGCAGATAAGTAACATGAGGAAATCAAAGATTCTCCTGAGTATTTGGCTTGCGCTAATGGGTAAGTGGGTAATGCCTTTTAATAAGATGAGGATGTTGTTTAAGTTCAAATAGGAGGAGAACAAGTGCATTTTGAAGCACATCATCTTTGAGATAATTATTAGATATCTAAGTACAGACATGGAAAACCCAGTTAGATATATATGAAACTCGAGAGAGATCTTGAATGAAGATATATGGAAAGCATCAGTATGTAAATATTACTAAGGTCAGAGTGTTGGGTGGAATTACATTCCAGGAAGGTGAAAACTGAAAGCAGATGAAGGCACAAGACTAAGAGCTTAGTCATTTCAACATATAGGGCTTTGGTACTCTTAGAAACTGCTGAAGAGACCCAAACACCTACCACACTGATAAAAGAAATAAGCAGACCCAGTGTTAGAACAAATATCCCAAAGACAAGTCAGAATGTTGAATGCACAGAATCTGATTTCAAGAAAATTCTAACAGACTCAGGGTGCTCATCCTGTTGCTACATCATTCTTGTTCATTACGCAGACCATCATCAAACGATCTTTCCCAAACACTCTAACCTTGTAACTAGCTGTGACACATTCTCATATGTTCCCCCAGAAAATGGGACACGCTGATCCTTACAGACTTTTACAACATGCCAGTGGGGCACGGTCATCTCTAGAAGCATATCTGCTGCTGTACCAGATGTGGGAACTGTCACCTTCTTCATCACATGGTATCTGCACAGAAGTCATACTGGAATTTCTCCAATTTCACTGTCCCTGATAGATCTTGCCACTAACAGCATCTTCCTTAATTCTAGACTCTATGTTATCGGCAAGGCTTCTAGTCAACAGTAGACTATTAATAGTTAAGTTATGGGGTATTGTTTAAGGGATCCTAATGTACCACCTTCCTCTTTAATCAAGACTCTGGCAAGTTTGCCTTTAGTTTTACTTAAAACATCTGGCTATACCTTATTATTCCTACAATGCCTACTTAAAGAAATTTAGAAAACCTAACCTCCACCATGCCCTATTTATTACTGACATGGAAAAATCAAAACGGTAGCCCAGTAATAAACCTTTACATTAGCATGATGTACCCAGTTTACCCAATTTTCCACTCACTAGTCTCCAACAAATACCTTCTGACACTGATCTTCATGTGGCTGGTTTTAGGACACTCTTTTGACAGTCCCCATACGGCTGTGCACATTTCCAATTTCTTGCTATGTTTCTTCATCGTCATCTTGAAAACATAGCTGTATCTATTGCAACATTAGGTACTTTGTTATACTATCATTCTCCATTCCTTCTATACCACTTTAGGTTACTTTTCTTCTAAATTTCTAAAACACAGTGGAAACAACATGAAACTAGGGGCACCGACCCCCACCCCTTTCCCTGTGGTTGAAAATACATATTAACTTTTGACTTCCCCACAACTTAACTATTTATAGTCTACTGTTGATCAGAAGCCTTGCTGATAACATAGAGACATTAGCACATATTTCGTCTGTTATGTTTTATACTGTATTCTTATTTAAAAAAGTAAACTAGAGAAAAATGTTATTTAAAAAATTACAAATTACATTCTCACTACTGTATTAATAGGAAAAAAAATCTGTGTGTAAGTGGACCTGTGCCATTTAAACCTGTGTTGCTCACGGGTCAACTCTAGTCCCTATGTTTATTATTCGCTTGAATTCTGTAGAGCCTTGAATTATAGCAAAAACTTCAAAAGCTTCGTTTCTAAATATTACATGAAGATTTGTCCTATCTTTGCTTATAAAATCTTTTGCTGTAGATTTCAGTCTCTTTTACTATGTGTTAGAGGACTGCAGTTCATCAGCTCAGGTCACAATAGCGCCCCTGGGTGGCTCTGCATCAAGACACATGCAAGCCCTCAACCTAAATCTTTTTTTTTTTTTTTTTTAATGTTTATTTATTTTTGAGAGAGAGAAAGAGACAGAGAGCAAGCAGGGAAGGAGCAGATAGAGAGGGAGACACAGAATCCAAAGCAGGCTCCAGGCTCTGAGCTGTCAACACAGAGCCCAATGTGGGGCTCAAAAACACGAACTGTGAGATCATGGCCTGAGCCAAAGCTGGACGCGTAACCGACTGAGCCACCCAGGCACCCCGACCCAATTCTAATAAAACCCAACTCTGAGGAAGCAGTGTTGATTATAATGAAAACTTCTTCAATGCCAGCTTGGCATTTAAGAAATATTTGATATACAGATGGAAAAGCATGGTCTCTCACCAACCTGCCTACACAGTTACTTGATGAAGACATAAATGGATGACCAAGATGTATTTTCTTCTTGTACAAGGATTGAAATACAGGCCCTTGACACAAGAGTAGTAAAGAAGCCTCAGGTACCACCAAATAATAAAGATACAGTATCTTTAGGAGTAGCTGGTGGAACTGGGACCAAAGTAAAATGGGAATTCAGAGAAGGAAGATACTACTTTATTTTTGTTTAGCATAAACCATCTCATGGAAAGAATTCAAAGTGAAAATATATATTACTTGAGTGGGAAGAACAAACAAAAAGTGACATACTTCTCCCTGAGTTCTTACCTTACTTGATGCATTGGCAACTCTCTAGAAAATGTTTATGGCTTTGACTTTTACAAAACACTTGCTCATTATGCGCTCTCTCTCCCTACCACATTTGTTACACACTCATCTGTTGGTCCCTGATTGTCTTAAGGCTCTTGTTTTCTTGATCTGGATCCACTCTCTAGGAGATCTCATCTGCTCCAAATTTCTTTCTCCGCACCTCACCTCTCCCTGAACTTTCTGGGTACATCAAATTGAAGCAGAGAGCCCCACTTAGATGCTAACAACCACATCTAACTTACAATCTCCATTATAGAACTTTTGTCTTCCCAGCCCAAATCTCCTCCTCAATATATCTTCTCTATTACAATGAATGACAGAAGAGTCACTCTTCTGGTGACTCATGCTAAAAATTCTTAGCATCATCATTCATTCATCTGTTTCCTTTTCTCACCCCATGTTGTAGGTTGAACTTGTTCCCCAAGAAGGTATATTCAATTGCTAACCCCCTGGTACCTGTGAATGTGACCTTTTTTGGAAATAGTTTTTGCAGATATAATCAAGTTAAGATGAGCTCACTTTGGATTAGGGTGGGACTGGCATCTTTATAAGGAAAGGGAGATTTGGGACACAGACACAGAAAATATACATGGAAATGGCCATATGATGACAGAGCCAAAGATTGGAAAGGTGTTCCTACAAGTCAAGGAAGGCCAAGAATTTGCAACAGCCACCAGATGCTAGAAAGAGGCAAGAAAAGATTCCTGTCTCGATTCTGGAGGGAACGTAGCCTGCCAACACCTTGATTTCCAACTTTCAGTATCTAGAAGAAAATAAATTCCTGTTGTGTTAAGCCACCCAATTTATAGTTATTTGTTTAAGGAGCCCTAGGAAACTAACATACCTGATATCTACTTTGATGGCAAATTCAATCAGCCTTCTTACATATATATCCAGAATCTTCCATTACTCACCTCTCAAGCCTAGGGAATCCAATGACCAGGTCTCCTATCTGGCTTTCTGCTTCAACTTCTGTCCTAGTCCAGTCTACACATAGTCAAAGTGACACTTCTGAAATATAAATTGTATCTGTCACTGCTATACCTTGAACTTGTTTCCTCACTTCACTAGGAGTTAAATCAAGCCCTTAAAATGGACTATAAGGTTCTACATGACCAACCAATCTATCAGCACTTCATCTCCAGTAGTTTTGTCTCTTGCTCACTCTACGGTATCCACACAGGCTTCCCTGATGTTCCTCAGACACACTCTTGCCTCTGGCTCTGCACTTCCCATTCTCTTCATTTTTCACCCAGGAAACCTACTCCTGTCACTCATCCTCTGCTCCCAGGCATCTCGTATTCCACAACATTCCTATTCATAGAAGGGCAGACCCCAAGCCTACCATCCACTGTTCCGTGATGCCAATGGATTGGTGTTCACAGCCCTTTTCACCACTAGACATATTTTCTATATATTTTTCCTACTTCTTAAATTATGATAAAATCCACAACACAAAATTTATCCTCTTAACCACTCTGAGTTTACAGTTTAGTGGTATCAAATATATTCTAGTGTCATGCAACCATCATCACTATCCATCTTCATAATTCTTTTCATCTTATAAAATTGAAACTCTGCATGTTTACTTCTGTTATATTCATGCCTCCCCCTTTCTGAGAGTAGAAACTCTGGTCTTTGAAAGAAGTGAAATTTCTGTGTCATGGATGGTACTCTGGTCAATTGCAACTTAATGGCATCAGTCTATGGGAAGAAAAGGGAAAGCTTCAGGGA
Organism: Hyaena hyaena; assembly: GCF_003009895.1. Classification (NCBI taxonomy): domain Eukaryota; kingdom Metazoa; phylum Chordata; class Mammalia; order Carnivora; family Hyaenidae; genus Hyaena; species Hyaena hyaena. The sequence goes on along the minus strand of NW_024081500.1, from coordinate 581,450 downwards.
CAAGAATCCATTAATGAAATCTACGTTGAACTAAGAAAGATAGAATTAACAAATATACAAAAAAGTTAAAGTAAAGCAGACAAGAGGCTTTATTTAGGCTAGGAAATGAGAATGAGAAATTGTGTCCTAATTAAAGAAGAGCAACAGCAGACACCTTAAATACCCTAGAGAGTAGAGAAGGTTCAAGGTAATCACAGCATGGCAGGATTTAAGATGTATTTCAATTTTTAAAAATTGAAAATAGAAAATAATGTAATGTCAATTATACTTTAACAAAGCTCTAACAAATATTAAAAATAAATTTAATGGGGGCGCCTGGGTGGCTTAGTCGGTTAAGCGTCCGACTTTCGCTTGGGTCATGATCTCGCGGTTCGTGGGTTCGAGCCCCGCTTCGGGCTCTGTGCTGACTGCCAGCTCAGAGCCTGGAGCCTGTTTCAGTCTGTGACTCCCTCTCTCTCTGACCCTCCCCTGCTCATGCTGTCTCTCTCTCTCTCCTAGAAGTAAATTAAAATAAATAAATAAATAAATAAATTTAATGAGGGGCGCCTGGGTGGCTTAGTCTGTTAAGCGTCCGACTTTCACTTAGGTCATGATCTCGCAGTTCGTGGGTTCGAACCCCGCACTGGGCTCTGTGCTGACTGCCAGCTCAGAGCCTGGAGCCTGTTTCAGAGTCTGTGACTCCCTCTCTCTCTGACCCTCCCCTGCTCACGCTGTCTCTCTCTCTCTCCTAGAAATAAATTAAAAAACATTAAAAAAAATAAATTTAATGAAAAAGATGATGGAAAGGGGTTTTCTTAGAGGGAAGATCATTCTAGTTTCTCTTATAAGTGTGAACTCCTAGGGAGTTGCCATAGAAACAGGTAAGATACAGCTGACCCATGAACAACGCAGGGATTGGGGTACCGACCCTTTGGGCAGTTGAAAATCTCCATACAACTTTGACTCCCCCAAAACACAACTAGTAATAGCCTACTGCTGATAGAAAGCCTTACCAGTAACAGTCAGTATGTATTTCGTATATGTATTATATACTATATCTTATAATAAAGCAGAGGAAAGAAAATGTTAGTAAAATCATAAAGAAGAGACAATATATTTATGGAAAAGAATACATGCATGAGTGGACCCAGGCAGTTCAAATCCATGTTGTTCAAGAGTCAACTGTACATAGATTAGATGGTATTAGAGATCTCAACATGGGAATCTCCACAGAGAGCAAGAACTTAACATTTTTGAATCAAGTAAGGTTTTAAGGCCTTTGAAACAGAGCAAAGAATAAAAAGAGGACCTTTGAAGAACCCCAGAGTGGGGAAAGAGAGAAGTTAAAGCAGATAAATGCGTAAGAGACCAGGTTGAGGCACCTGGGTGGCTTAGTCAGTTAAGCATCTGATTCCTGATTTTAGCTCAAGTCATGATCTCATGGTCCTGCATTGGGCTTCATGCTGGGCATGGAGCCTGTTTGGAATTCTCTCTCTCTCTCTGTCCCTCCCCTATGCGCGCTCTCTCTCAAAAAAAGAAGCTTTAAAAAAAAGAGAGACCAGGTTACCATGGAGCAAGGCATCCAAGGTGGAGTTAGATGTTATGAAGGGAGTGTATAGTCAGAAGACAACAATCAATTCAAAGTTTTAGCTTAGCAAGACATGGAAGGAGGAATTTCATAAAGAGAGGTGAAAGGAAATCTGACAAGTGATGAAGTGGGAAGATGTGGAAATCTACGCAAGGGTAAAAAATGTTGACATCTAAGAAGAAATAAATAGAGATTAGTTCCATGAAGAGATCAAAGAGTGTTTTCCCCTAAATTCCTACATAGTTCTGTTTCTGTAACCTCAGAGACCCTCACCGCTGTGATGCCTTCCTGAAATGACAAGAAAGTGATTTCCACAGCCTCCCCTGCCCATTGCCACCACTGCTTTTCTCTCACGTGCATGGGTTTGACTTTGGACTTCATCTTCTAAAATCCATGGTGGTTTTCCTTGTTCCAATTCAGAGAGTGAACCTGGTTGATGAGCTTGATACCCTGTTTATGGGAAATGACAAAAGACTTAGGCTCATCAGACTGCCCTGGGCTCTACAATACGAGGGCGATAGATGTTAGGGACTGCATAATTTGTGTGTTTGCAAATGAAAGGCTTTTCTCTGAGACAAGGAGAGCTTCTACCTTCTCACTGGGGGCAAGGGAGGGGACTGAGAACTTACACTGCAGAGCAGCACAGACATAGCACAGCTCTCAGAAGCTGACAGAGGAAATGCCTCCAAGTGACAAGGAAGCCATCCTCACCCAGTGACACCAGGTTCCTGTAGTTCTCCAGCATCACATCCCAGTACAGGTCCTTCTGGACGGGAGCCAGGAGCTGCCACTCCTCCCATGTGAAGTCCACGGCCACATCCTCCAGTGTCAACAATTCCTGTAATACAGTTGTCTTTAATAGAAGTATTTCCCTTTTACTGAAATGGAAGGTGTGAGATAATAGAAAATATATATATTGGCCTCTGCCCCTGGTTCCTGGCAGAGCTCCTAAAACCCCTATAATTTCCCAGGTGATAAGGGCCTCGGGAGCATCTTTTATTTTCTAATTGGTCTTTAACTCATTTCTCACACAGGGTTCTTGAAACCGTTGTAAATTCCTAAGTGTTAAGAACAATATGAATGTCTTTGTTCTGATGGGGCAACTGGTTGGGCTCCTGAATGGTGCTGGTCACCAGAAAGACCAAGCCATGATTAGAAGCTTGGAATTTTCAGACCAGCCCCCCTTTCTCTTGAGAAGGAACAGGGCCTGGAAAAAGAGTTAATGATCAATCATGCCTAGATGAGGAAGCCTCCATAAATCCCCAAAGTACAGGGTTAGGAGAGCTTCTGGGAGGATGATGCCTGGAGAGGGGATGGACGCTCCATGCCCCTTCCCATACACCTCACCCTGCACATCTCTTCCACCTGGCTATTCATGTGTCCTTTATATATCCTTTTATAATAAACTGGTAAATGTGTTTCCCAAGTTCTGTGAACCACTCTAGCAAATCCATTGAAACTGTATTTGAACTGGACAAGGGGTTGTGGAGAACTTCCAATTTTAGTCAAGTCAGATATAAGTTGTGAGTAACCTGGGGACCTATGTTTTCAATTAACATCTGAATGGGGGACAGTCTTGTGGGAGTGAGCCCTTAACTTGGGATCTGACGATAACTCCAGGTAGTGTCAGAATTTATCTGAATTGTAGGCCACCCAGCTGGTGTCAGAGAATTGTTTGGCGGGGGGGGTGGGGGGGGTGGCGGGGATGTCTACATGTCTGGCATCAAATGGTGTGAGTGTGGCAGTGATGTGAGAGTTAAGGAGACACGAAGGAGGAAGGGCGAGGTTTTCCCTACTCAAAAGGAATGTGAGGGAAGTGGTTCTGCTCATTTTTACCTTGTAGGCTATGTCTCTATTCTAATTTTTTTCAATTAATCACAAAAGAAACAAAGTCATTAAAATATTCAGTCATCCTTTCATCCCACAAATCACAGATATCTGCAATATGCAGCCATTAAATCCTCTTGCTAACCTGAGATCATTTGCAATAGGTATATTTCAGCACCTATTTGTCAATCACTGTACAAAACGCTAGGGACATCAGGGTGACGTAGTGTGAGTCCACTCTCGTAAAAGTGTCTTCACAGATGTAAGCATTTGCCTGCATAGATTCATGTAGATATACGCACACACAGGCACGCACACACACACACACACACACAGATACACATAGGTAAATGCCCAAAACATAGGAATGCACTACCAAGCATGTGTTAATGATGTGCCAGAGAATTGTGGGCAAAAAAAGTATGGAAGGGAACTTTATCACTATATGTACTATATAATGTCTTTTACATTGAAAATGTATCTGAGTCTGTGGTTCTTCCTGACACCAAATACATGGTGTCTTTCCCAATACTAATTTTCCAAGTCTCTGATTCTCAGGCATTGGGTGTCCTATAATTCAGTCCTATCTGACACTAACTATTCAGAGTCAGCATCAGACTTTACCGGCTTAATGGCTCACTCAGTTCTACAAAACTGCCTTCACTTCAGAGACAGGTCACAAGTTCCCAGTCACCAGGTTAGCTTCACTTCTATGCAATGTGGTTATAAATTTAGGGTTCCCACAACTTTCTCAAGTTTGGTCTTGCTAGAACAACTCACTCAGAAAAGTGTTGCACTTAAAATTACAATTTATTATAGGGCGCCTGGGTGGCTCAGTTGTTAAGCGTTCTACTTTGGCTCAGGTCATGATCTCATAGTATCATAAATCATACTATGAAGAGGTACTCAGGTGAGGTCCAAAAAGGTCCTGTGTGGAGGAGCCTATCCCCGTGGAGTTGGGGTATACCGCCCTCCTAGCAGGTGGATGGATCTACCCACGTACGTAGAGCTCTCTGAACCCTGTCAAGTTTCTGTGGAGATCTCATTCCATAGGCAACATTGATTAAATCACTGGTTACTAGTGACGGAACTCCAGCTCTAGCTCCTCTCCCATGCCATCCCCAGAGGTCCCAGGTGGAGCTGAAAGTTCCAAACCTCTAATCAAAGCTTGGTCTTTTGGGGGACCAGCCCCCATCCTGAAGCTATCTAGGGGCTTACCTTGAGTCACTGCATTAACTTAAACTTAGATATGTTCAAAGGGGCTTGTCATAAAAACAAAAGACACTCCTGCCACTTAGGAAATAACAGGGATTTAGGAGCTCAGTCAGGAACCAGAGACCAAGAGCAAATACATATATAGTTTTTATTATGACTCAATGAGTCATTTGTGTAATTAAAGGCAATACAAAGGTGGAAAGTGACAACTCGATTTTGAACACAGAAGGCTCTGTTTTCTGAGATGAGCTGAAGTTCTAAGGCAATCCTGTGTGGATCTCAACAACCCAAGCCAGCACCAGACGACAAAATTTAACTCCCTCTGGCTGAATCTGTACTCAAACACCAGTCCAGCGACCTGTTCAGAGGACCTCTGAAAGGTGTGCAGACCTTCCATTTTACTGGGCACTTTTGGTTCAACTTAAAGACAAATCCACATGGCAGTAAGACTAGGTATGGAAGTCACCGGGGCTGTGGTCTCCTCAAAACCCAGCGTCTACTGAATTCTACTTGATCTAGTCCCACAGGGGACTCAGAATAATCAGGGGAGTAACAGCCATGCCTGTACACTGATTAGGAGAAGGCTGCTGAGATCACACAGCCTACCATATCACCTCTGGAAAGAAACCATCCGAGAGAGTTCCTAAGGCTTAAGTGCCATGAAATGGTGGCCTCTCCTGAAGAACTGATCTGCTCTGTCCTGAGTCAAGGCATGTGATGTAATTCACTGTGATTTTGTGGCTGCAGTGGCTGTCGGAGATATTAAGTAGCTGCGCTGATGGTTTATGTCACCAGCAGGATCCTGCAGAGCCGTATGCCATATTCCGGCACTGGTCATACACGAACTCTAAGAACATGTTCCTGATCCCACTCTGTCCTGATTTTGAAGGGACATCTATTTCTTCCCAGAGCCCATTTTTCCCAATTTATGCTTTTGTATTTAGCCCAACTGATTTTTTCAGGCCTCCCCCAAATCCATGAAGGACTCAAGCTTTCAATAAAACAAACCAAAAGTCACCTTGACCTTCATCATTTTCTTCTGTTTCAGGAAATGCCCAGTAACAGGGATGTTAGTCTCTTCTGGATCTGCCCTGATTTTGTGTTTAGAAATGTTGGTCCTAGGACAAGGATGTCCCACGAATGGCTGTATACAACTCCAGGAACCTCCGACTCATCCTTTATTGGATCTCTCTTATTCCTAGGAATCCAGGACCTGTGGGGCGAAGAGCAAGTTCATTCTGGAGGACACATTTGCTCTGGGCCCAGACACCGACACTGCTGCTATGCACCCACCTTAAGTCAAAGCCAGCATCTGTAACAGTCTCTTTACTTCGTCCCCCCAAAGGTTTTATAACCCGGGCAAATAAAACATAACAATCTGAATGTGGGGGAGGCATGCCTTTCTTCCGTGAAGAAGCAGCCTGAATGAGGGGCACCTGGGCGGCTTAGTTGGTTAAGCGTCCGACTCTTCATCTTGGCTCAGGTCATGATCTCACAGTTTGTGAGATCCGGTCTGGTGTCGGCCTGTGCACTGGCAGTGCAGACCCTGCTTGGAATGCTCTCTCTCAAAATAAATAAACTAAAAAAAAAAAAAAAAAGCAGCATGAATGAGAAAGGGAAAGTGGGAAAAAGGACATATAGAAGGTTAGGCTCTGGACATACAATCCCTTAAAATCCACATACCCATTTGTACTTAGTTGAATGGTGGTTCCCCCCAAAAAGCTGTATGCATGTATTAACTCCCATGAACCTGTGAATGTGACTTCCTGTGGAAAAAGGGTCTCGAGAATTCAGGAATATCCAGATAGACTCTACATCCAGGGAAGATGAGACCATGTGAAGATAGAGGCAGAGAGTACAGACATGCTGCCACAAGCCAAGGAAAACCTGGAGAATCTGTTAGAAAAAGGGAAGGAAGTGAATGGATGTTGGGCAGATACCCAAGACCACCCACCCAGGTTCAGTGATTAACTAGGACTCACAGACCTCAGCATATAATTTATTACCACGAAAGCATACAAAGCAAAATCAACAAAGAGAAAAATCCCAAATGGCAAAATGTGGAGGAAATCAGGTGCAATCTCTCAGGAGTCCTGTCTCTGTGAAGTCACACGAGAAGACTACCTCCCCCAGCAATAAGTTGTGGTAACACAGGTGAAATGTGTTAGCTTATTAGAGACATGGTGCCCATGGCTTTTACTGGGGGCTGTTCATGTAGGCACCCACTGCCTAGCACGTACCAAAATCCCAGATTCCCAGAGGAGAGCAGGTGTTGAGATTAAACCATATTGTTTGAAAGAACAGTTTAAGCACAGTGAGCCATTCAATAGAGAGTGATGGGAACCCTCCCCAAATCTAAGTTCCCAGATGCCAGGCAAGGGACAACCTTGTAAGAAGGCCTTTCTAAGAAGAGCTGTGTTAACTTTTTTCTGCAACATCAAGTAACCAGCTGTGTCTGCTTACAACATATTAGCAGGTTAGAAAAGTCCTATGATCACCAAAATTGATGCTGAGAAAAACATTCCATAAAAATCCAACACCTATTTCAAACTTCAGCCCTAAGTGGGTTAAGGATTCATTACTTCCATAGCATGAAGAACAAAACAAAGGACTACCTGTATTTTTTTTAATACATACAATATACTACCATGCTCATGTTTCTAAAACACGCACAAAAGACTATGTATTGTTTGTAGACACATACACATCTAGTAAAAACATTGAAGACATGTGATATAAAACAATATAGCAGTTATTTTAGGGAGGGAAGAAAGTCTGCACCTCCGCCCCCCACTGCTTCAAGTTAGTCCTAAATCCGGGTGTTACCTATACTTCTCCTAACTGGCTATAAATCAGGTTTCCATGTCCTCCTCCTCGGGTGCAATTAATTTGAGATACTGGCTCATAGAATTCAAACATTTTACTTACTAGATTACCAGCTTATTATAAGAGGATATAACTCAGGAACAGCCAGACGGAAGAGATGCCGATGGCATGGGGAAAGGGCATGGAGCTTTCCTGCCACTCTCCGGGTTCTCCACTCTCCCAGCACCACATGTTCTCCAGGCCAGAAGCTCTCCAAACTGTGGCCATTTGGGATTTTTATGGAGGCTTTATTATATAGGCATGATTAACTCACTGGCCAATGGTGACTGATTCCACCTCCAGCCAGTGTCCTCCCCAGAGGAGTCCAACCCTCCAGTTACAATGTTGGTTCCCCTGGCAACCAGCCCCCACCCACAGGTGCTTTCCAAAAGTCACCTCATTAATATAACAAAAAACACCTTAACCACTGTCAACACTTGGAAAATCCCAAGAATTTTAGGAGCTCTTGCCAGGAACAGGGATCAAAACCAAATCCTTCTTTCTTCCTTTCTTCCCTTCTTTCTTTCTTTAGAGGAGAGAGAGAGAGAGAGAGAGAGAGAGAGAGAGAATCCCAAGCAGGCTCCACGCCCAGGGTAGAGCCAGATGCAGGGCTTAATCTCACCAATGGTGAGACCATGACCTGAGCCAAATCAAGAGAATAACTGAATATTTTAAATATTACAAAGCAATTCAAATAGATGAAAGTATTTAATCAGATTCTAGTCACAACAGCACTCCTTCTCTTTCCTGTTTTAGTGTAGCCACTAAAATTTTTTTTCATAAGAGAATGTTTCATGGAAATGTTTAGAATATGAAATTAACTAAAAAGAGCAAATTATCCCAATATTTTCAGAGTTTATCTGAATTATGAAAATTAAGCGGAGGGACACTTGGGTGGCTCAGTTAATTATCCACTCTTGATTTGGCTCAGGTCATGATCCCAGGGTTGTGTGACTGAACCCGGAGTAGGGCTCCGTGCTGATGAAGAAGTCTGCGTAAGATTCTCTCTCCCTCTGCCCCTCTCCCCCGCTTGCGCACTCTCTCAATAGTAAGAAAAGAAAAGAAAAGCAGAGAAAATAAAAACAAACTTGAAATATATTTTTGATTAAGAATTATCTTTGGGAAATAAAATTTGGGGGGGCTACAAATGTTTTACTGGTGTCAGAGTCTGAAAGCAAATGTCCAAATAAACTCCAGTGAGAAAGAAAGTTTAGTTACAGTGAAGTCATCTTTAACACAAAGCTTACCAGTTTAGATTTGCTTAATCCTTGATCTCCCTAAAATTCTCATTTGTGGGGGCCTAAGGAGCCTTACAAAACAGTCGGGGGAGAGGGAACTGGACAACGCTTTCATCGACAGATACTCCCTCCCCTCCAGTTCTCAACCCAGGAGCGCCCCTGGCACAGGGACCCGCACAGACCCCAACCTCTGACCTCACGAGTCTCTCAGTCCTTGACCTCCACAGAGCCTGAATGCCAGTCCCCCGAGCCGGGCAGCAAAGTCATCGCAACCTCAGAGCCACGCACCGCCGCGGAACCTCTCCCCTCCTTAAGCTCTTAAACCGAAGGACTCGCACGCTGATGTGGGTTTCCCCGGATTGCACCGCGATCTCCGACTACCACGCCTCACCTCTGCGAATTCGTCCTGCCCGGCCGCGCGCCTAGTTCTCACCGCACCGGCAACAGCAGCCGCGCGGGCGCGAGCGTCCCCACTTCCGGCGACTCCCTGGGCGCACGCGCGCTGCCTGGAGGTCGTCCGCCGGCGCCGTCATCCCGCCGCTCACCGGGGGAGTTCCGGTGCCGGCACTGCCGCCTACCTGGGCCGCGGCGCTGAGGGGGGGCTTGCGAACATCGCTGCGCAAGCTGCACGGACGCCTGGGAAACTGTGGGAAACGCGCGGCCTGTGAGCGCGGCCGTGTAGGCGGAATGTCAGAAGTCCGTGGAACCGGGAAGGGGGCGAAGGGGAAGGGTCCGCTCGGCTGGAACTAGTGGGCATCCCAGCCATTGAGGTTAGGCTTGGAAGGTGTGTCCGAGGGTCACGATATAAATTCATTGCCAAGGTTGCCTTTTGTTCCAGACCTGTTTGGAAAACACCAAGTGTTGAAATTTGGAAGTATGGGCTATGAAATAACTGGATACAAAAGCAGCTGTGACGCTGTCGTAGCTTCAGCAGTGTGGTGCAAATGGTTTGAAGAAATCAGGCACCAGCATCCTTTTTTTCTTTAAATGTTTACTTCTGAGAGAGAGAGAGAGAGCGTGAGCAGCGGAGGGTCAGAGAGAGAGAGAGAGAGAGAGGGAGACAGAATCTGAAGCAGGCTCCAGGCTCTGAGCTAGCTGTCAGCACAGAGCCCGACGAGAGGCTCAAACCCACGAACCGTGAGATCATGGCCTGAGTCGAAGTCGGACGCTTAACCGACTGAGCCACCCAGGCGCCCCAGCATTCTTGATGGCAGTGTCGTCAGGCCTTAACGCCCGCTGCTTGCAACTAACGTTACTGGAACCTCCAAGGATTCTGGAGCCTCTGCGTGCTGTTCTGCCACTTCGGCGCGCAGGCGCGCGTTCTCTGCGCTCTAGGCCCGGCTGTCCCACGTGCTGCGGCCGTGAGCTCTGACGGACAAATCGAGTGCTCCGAACTTTTCAGACAATAGAAATCGGCCAGCTGTAACTTTATGAAAATCTCCAAAAGCTGTTAAAACTATCCATTCCAATAGGAGTTGCTGTGAACTATTTTGAGAAGATCAAAGAAATAAAATTTGAGAATCGGCTCATCCACAAATTGGTCTGCTTCCAATTTAAAATGTAATTTCATTGGAGCTCCTGGCTGGCTGGCTGAGGAGCATGCGACTCTTGTTCTCCAAGTGGGGAGTTCGTTGGAGCCCCATGTTGGGTTTAGAGATTAAATTAAACAAAAAAAGGGATCTTCATGTTAATTAGCTGTTGAGAGAGTTGTATCTTCTGTGAATATTTGCCTATTGGTTTTTTACTCTTGTCATTTTCTTACTGATCTGTAAGAGTTCTTTATATAATCTTAAATTTTCATCCTTTTTCAGCTAAGCATTACAAAAAGATTTTCTCAGTGTGCAACTTGTTTTTACTGTTTTTGACGTATGTTAGATGGAATATCTAATTTTAATGTAGCTGAAATTTAACAATCTTTCCTGTTGTAGTTTCTACCTAGTCTTTAAAAAAAAAAAAAAAAAAAACCCTTCCCCTCATTAAGATCGTAAAGACATTCACTTGTATTCTCTTCTAAAACTTTTAGGGTTCCAGAGGTCAGCATCTTATGGGCAAAATCCAGCCCACAGCCTGTTTGACTTGCCTTTAAGATTGACTTTTAAATTTTCAAAGGGTTAAATATATGGAGATTGTGGCCTGAAAAGCCTAAAATACTATGTGGCCCTGTATCAAATAAGTTTCCTGACTTTTAGTCTAATACATGAAGCATTGACCTGTGTAGGGTGTCTTCGCATTGTTTTAAAAATAACTAGCATAAAGAGTTTGGCTAGCCTTTGTCCCAGGTTCCTAAGAGGTTATCTCTAAACCCTTAGAATTTCCTGAGTGATAGGGGTATCTTATTATACATGAAGGGCCCCCAGAGGCCCCAAAGGTAGTTTCTGCTAAGGAGATGACTCACTATAGGAGCTGGCCAGCCAAAGAAACCAACCAATCTGACCTCCAGGGAGGTAGTGGAGGCTAGAGATTGAGTTCAACCCCAAATCAATAATGTCTATATAATAAAACCCAAATTAGACCTCTGGATAGGAAGCTCAGATGAAATTCCCTGGTTGGCAATATTCTTTTGAGTATGTCATTTCTCAGTGCTGGGTGGGTAATGCATCTTGAAGGGTGATGGAAGATTTAGGTTTACAACCTTACAGACTTTTCTCTATGTGTCTTTTTTGGGTCGTTCTTATTTGTATTTTTATGCTTTTAGAAAACTAGAATAAGAGGGGCGCCTGGGTGGCTTAGTCGGTTAAGCGTCCGACTTTCACTTAGGTCATGATCTCGCGATTCGTGGGTTCGAGCCCCGCATCGGGCTCTGTGCTGACTGCCAGCTCAGAGCCTGGAGCCTGTTTCAGTCTGTGACTCCCTCTCCCTCTGACCCTCCCCTGCTCACGCTGTCCTTCTCTCTCTCTCACCTAGAAATAAAAAACATATATACAAAAATAAAAAGAAAACTAGAATAAGAATAGGACATTAGGTGTTCTGTAAGTTTTCTAAGTCTTTCTCTTTTTTTCAAGTTCATTTATTTTTGAGAAAGAGAGTGAGAGAGGTGCAGAGAGACTGGGAGGGAGAGAATCCTAAGCAAATTCCGCACTATCATCGTGGAGCCCAACAGTGGACTCATACTGATGAACTTTGAGATCATGACCTGAGCCGAAATCAGTAGTCTGTCACTTAACCAACTGAATCACCTAGGCACCCCTGTAAGTCCTTCTTATCTGAGGGTGGGTATGGGAACTCCTAAATTTGTAGCCAGTTGGTCAAAGGTGAGAGTGGCCCTGGCCACCCCTGAACTTGTAGCTAGTGGCTGAAGTGAGGACAATACCTTTAATTGGTAGCCAGTTGGTCAAAGGTGAGAGTAGCCCTGGCAGCCCCTGAACTTGTAGCTGGTGGTTGAGGACAGTACCCTTAACCTTGATTTTAACTAACTCTGAATAATACCCCTTTTTGCACTGGCTTGTAATGCCATCTTAGATATCCATATCCAATTTCTATATGTATAGATAAATTTCTGAGCTCTATTTTACAATTTGTAATATGTCTCTGTCCCTGTGCTTGACACTGCAAAATATTAATTACTATTGATTCAGAGTAAATCTTGTTTGTTATCAAGTAGAGCCAAAGCCCCATCATATTTCTGTGTTAGAATTGCTTGAGATATTTTTTGGCAGTTTGTCTCCTGTGAGAATTTTAGGACTGGCCTGTGAGGATTATACAAACTTGTTTGGGATGCTTTTTGGTTACACAACAGATAGTAATACAAGGTCCTTGCATAGCATATTAAGGAGATTGGACTTTTTTTTAAGTCCATAGAGAGCTACAAATGAATGAATGAATTTATTTATTTAGTTTAATGTTTATTTATTTTGAGAGAGAAAGAGAGCAACGGAGGGGCAGAGAGAGAGGAAGAGAGAATCCCAAGCAGGCTCCACACTGTCAGTTCAGAGCCCAGTGTGGGGCTCGAGATCATGACCTGAGGTGAATCAAGAGTCAGACATTTAACTGACTGAGCCATCCAGGCACCCCAATGAATTTATTAACAGGATTTCCAGACTGAGTGAGCATCTGTTACCTTACATCTAATAAAAACAACCCTAAAATATTTGTGACTTAAAACAACAAGATATACTTCTCACTCATATTCCATGTGCGTGTGGGTTGCCTGGGTTGCCTGCGTATTCCTGCCTGGAATATCACTGGTTACTGGGAGAGATGGACCCAAAAGACAGAAGAGTACAAAGTGGCTAAGGCTTCTACTGATAAGTCAACCAAGCCTATCCCATGGTGATATGTAACTTCAAATACATGGAGAAATACAGTCCTTCTGTGTGTCCCAAGGGAGGAAGATTCGTGAACAGCTGGCCCTAATGACTATCACAGCCCTGTACAAGGACTGAACTAATGGGAGTATGAAAAATGAAAATGTCAGAAAGAATGGAGATGCAATTGTGCATAAGACTGACTGCAGGCCCTAGAAACTTTATAGCATTTAAATCAGAGAGTCTGATCTGTATTGGAAACGCATACTTAATGCTGACAAAACCAAGGACCTCATGGCTAAATTGCTGGATTACAGGACAAGTCAGTGATTTTAATAGCATTTTGCAACGTCTTCTAAAACTCACGTACACTGGGGTAGCCTCACTCACACAGGTGAGCCAGCCTGGATATCAGCTTAAGGGATGGTGGGTTAATCAGTAATGTCAAATGTATACATCTGCCTTCTGTCTTATGGTAGTTTTTTACAGCTTTCTGGACTATGTGTTCGTTGCTTTTATTTTTCATTAAAAAAAAAAAAACTTGAGTCATATAAAAAATAAAATTCTTTATTCCTGTGTACCCTCCATCCAGCATCAATATATGCCTTCCATTCATCAAGATTATTCTAATGATTGGGGAATTTTGAGATAAACCAGTAATCCTTGGGTTTATATAATCTGATGCTCAGTATAGGGCAAGTCTTGATGTCAAAATACCAAGAGCACCTGAATCCATGCAGTAACAAGAGTCCACAAGGAGACCACCACCAGGTAAGTCCTCTACAGATATTTCTTCAACATGCCAGTTCTTCCAAAAGCCCACTGTCAGTTTTAGGGCTGTTACCTGTTATGATAGGATGCGGAAGTAAACTTGGAGGGGCCTGTACCATGTTGTGAGAAGAAATCATGGAAAACTTTATTCTTTTTAACATGGGCTTGACATGTTTTTGCACCAGCCCCTACAATGCTGATAGTCAGTACAAGGTGAAAAAGATAAAGATTCTGAAGCTCAGAGTAGTCTTTTGTCACTGTTACACTTCCCTTGGACCCCAGACAAGCCATGGCTAGTTGGGAGAGAAGCGATGGGGTCAGCAATATGATCACTAGCTATCTTTCTCACATCATAGTGAAATAGGATTGAGTCACAAATGACAAGATTCCCACTGGGTTTGTCAAGAAAGACATCGTTTATGTAACCTTACATGTTTTTTTTGTTTTGTTTTGTAATGTTTATTTAGAGATAGAGACAGAGTGCGAGAGGGATAGGAGCAGAGAGAAAGACAGAATCCTAAACAGGCTCCAGGCTCTGAGCTGTTAGCAGAGAGCCCAATGTGGGGCTCAAACCTACAAACAGTGAGCTCAAGACCTGAGCCTAAGTGGGACGCTTAACTGACGAAGCCACCCAGGCATCCAGATGCTTTAGATGTTTTAATGATAGTTTAGGTTTAGAATTAAAATTTGAGAGAGTAGTGAGAATAGCATTGCTATACTTTGGTTGGTCCCTGATAGTAGTTCTTTCCCTGCAAATGGGGTTTGACTGACAGAGCGAGCAAGGATGAGGAGAGATGAGTCACATATTTTCCACCTTTGTGGTGAGGAGGATCTTCCTCTACAAGAGACCCCTTTTAATATTTCGAACATAGCAAGGGAAAGTTGGGAAGTACTTATCTCACTGTAGGTACAGTGACTTTCCTATTGGAAAAGTGGTTTGGGGTGGGACCTTGGGTGTATGAAGAGTCTTCATTCATTAAAATGCTTCTGGGGCTCACAGGTAAGAATCTCTCTCTTCAAAAGAATAGTGCTCTTGTCAATTTCTCAGGCTTTACACTTGAGACAATGGAGAGCTTCCAGTCATTCCTGAACAAAGCCTTTGGGAAGGCAGACAGTAGAATGGTAGTATTTATTTTGCTGGCTATAATATCACATTGTAGTTGACATGTCACTATCACCCTTCGCACTCTCAAGATTTGCAAACCTTCCCCATGTGCAAGACTGTTAGTTCCTGGGTTTGGGATAGAAAGTCTGTCCCTGGGATTAATGTGAGCCCTTCTGACTTTTCTCTTGCTATATTGTACCGCTTATGGTAGGGATACCACCCAGTTTACGTTGCTTATTGAAAACCTAGAGATGGAGGATTTACGCCCTTTACAAAGGCTGTTTGGGGTTGTGTGACCAGTGAGTATAAAAGACCCCTGAGTAAACTTGTGCCTTGATTTCCCTGGAACTGAGATACTTCACATATGTGTTGGGGACTTATGGTTTAGAGACCGTGTTCTGTGAATGAAAAAGATCCCTGGGATCTGTGGCTGCATGTTGCAGGGCACCTTGAGGTTTACCTGCTTTATTTTTTCTCAGGCTATGTTGTAGCTTTTGTCTTTATTGGAGTCTTATGTAAATGTAAGTCATGGAGCTGTGGGAGTCCATTCAATCACCTTAAACTGGGTACCTGCTGTAGTTGCACTTCCTCCATCTTAATGTAAAACAATGTCCTTGGAAAGGAAACCTACTTTGGTTTAAGCTCATTGTATCTTTTTTTTTTTTTTTTAGTATTTTTAAAAAAATGTTTATTTTAGAGAGAGAGAGGGAGACACAGAATCTGCAGCAGGCTCCAGCTCTGAGCTGTCAGCACAGAGCCCGACACGGGGCTCGAACCCACGAATCATGAGATCATGACCTGAGCCAAAGTCAGACGTTTAACTGACTGAGCCAAGGTGCCCCAAGCTCATTGTATCTTAGAGTTTAATTCCCATTAGGAGGTGCCTGGGTGGCTCCAGTTGGTTGAGCATCTGACTCATGATATCAGTTCAGGTCATGATCTCACCGTCAATGAAATCGAGTTCCACAGTGGGCTCCATGATGACAGTGTGGAGCCTGCTTGGGATGCTGTCTCTCCCTCTCTCTCTGCCCCTTCCCAGCTCGCGCGGTCTTTCAAAATAAACATTTTTTACGAAGAAAATAACTTATGACACTTTACAGCTACATTCTAGGGAGGGATTGATTAATAACACCTCTAAAGTTTCACATACACTCTTTCAAAAGGGAAGCATACCTTGTACAGTGTAGGGAAAATAGAAGCCTATTTTATTCGATTATGGAAACAAGTT
This sequence comes from Hyaena hyaena, assembly GCF_003009895.1. Classification (NCBI taxonomy): domain Eukaryota; kingdom Metazoa; phylum Chordata; class Mammalia; order Carnivora; family Hyaenidae; genus Hyaena; species Hyaena hyaena. The sequence continues at coordinate 565,390 of NW_024081500.1, read as the reverse complement.
ACATTGTCCAAACAAGCAATACCAGGACCAAAGCTAGTATTTAATTACTGTCTCTAATATCAGGGACTATCTCTCAAACTGTTTAAAATTCACAGGGGTATACAGCTTGGGAGTACTCATCATCTTCCAACCCTAAATATCTGATCAGCTTAGAAAAAAACAAAATTCTTTATTGAAGATACTTCTGTATTTCATCCAATCTAAAATACCTTTGATTGTGTGATGCACCATTATTTTATGTACTAAGTTCTCTATTTAAATATGTCAAACCATAGGGGCTCATGGGTGGCTCAGTCGGTTAACCGTCTGACTTGAGCTCAGGTCATGATCTCGCAGTTCACTAATTTGAGTTCTTATCGGACTTTGTGTTGACAGCTCAGAGCCTGGATCCTGCTTTGGATTCTGTGTCTGCCCCTTCCCCACTCACACTCTACTTCTCTCTCAAAAATAAAAACATTAAAAAATTTAAATATGTTGGGGCGCCTAAATGGCTCAGTTGGTTAAGTGACCGACTTCGGTTCAGGTCATGATCTCATGGTTCGTAGTTTGAGCCACACTTTGGGCTCTGTGCTGAAAGTTTGGAGTCTGCTTTGAATTCTCTGTCTCCTTCTCTTTCTGCCCCTCCCCTGCTCATGCTCTATCTCTGTCTCTCTCTCAAAAATAAACATATAAAATGTTTTTAATTTAAAAATGTCGGGGCGCCTGGGTGGCTCAGTTGGTTAAATGCCGACTTCTGCTCAGGTCGTGATCTCTCAGTTGGTGAGTTTGAGCCCCACGTTGGGCTCTGTGCTGACAGCTCAGAGCCTGGAGCCTGCTTCAGATTCTGTGTCTCCCTCTCTCTCTGCTCCTCCCCCACTCATGCTGTCTCTCTCTCGCTCAAAAATAATAAACATTAAAAAAATTATTTTTGAATAAAAAAATAAAAATGTCAAACCATCAACTGTAGATGCTCCATTCTAACATCATTTTTAATTAGGTGGGGAAAAAATTTCTATCTTGGAATTGATGAAAATATGTTTTACTCAAGAAACATTCAAAATCTTCCAGCCCCATTTACAAATACCAGCAAATGGTGGGGTGGCAGAGGAGGAGATAGTCAGTATTTTATTAAGATTTCTTACTAAAGTAATGAACCATGTAGTTCAATTACAACGTATGTAATGATATAAAAATTCAGTGCAAATACTCTATTGGCAAGTTTTGTGTACGTTTAAGTATGTGTACTAGGGAGTCCCAATTGTGATACTAACACATACAATTCCTAATTATGAACAATCATTTTAAGAGTAAAAATAGATGTAAAACCCATATTCTTACATAGTTTGGATATAATTTTTCTCTATTTTCTGACAAGTATATTTACATACTTAATACTTTCCATAATTGTTTATTATGTCACAGTTACAGAATATGACATCCCTCATAAAATGACACCCATGAAAGATGATTCCTCAGATTCATAGAATTTTTTCCCTCAGTGTCAATTCTCTAATTATCAGTGTAGCAAGATTTCATGCCAACAACATTCTCACAATCAATACACACACACACAGATCTTCCCTATTTGTTCCCTCTGGGCTACATTCAGCTGACATGTATTGGGGAAGGGGTTTCCTGCTGTCTGGCATTCTACCCAGTACAATTCTCTTATAGGCGATGAGGTGTGAGTTTGGGGGGAAAAAAAAGGCACGTCTACATTGGTAGCTTTTAGGTTTTCTCCATGTAAACCCTGGTGTAATGAGCCATGCACTCTTCAATGACGAGTCTTGGATATTTATTCATGATTTCTCTCCTCTATGAGTTAGTTTTCTGATGTAAAATGAGGCTGAATTTGTGGGAGAAAGTTTTCCAACAGTCACTGCATCCATAAGGTTTCTCTCCTGTGTGAGTTCTTTGATGAATAATAAGATGTGACTTCTGGGCAAAACATTTCTGACATTCGCTGCATTCGTGGGGTTTCTCTCCTGTATGTGTTTTCTGATGCAGAATGAGGCTGAACTTGATAGGAAACATTTTCCCACATTCACTGCATCCATAGGGTTTCTCTCCTGTATGGACTCTCTGATGAATAATAAGGCTAAATTGTGAGAGAAAGTCTTCCCACACTGGAGGCATTCATAAGGTTTCTCTCCTGAGTGAATTCTCTGGTGAATGAGGAGATAGGACTTTCGGCTGAAGGCTCTGTGGCATTCACTGCACTCATAAGGTTTCTCTCCAGTGTGAGACCTCTGATGAATAGTGAGGTGTGACTTTTGGGTGAAAGCTTTCTGACACTGACTGCATTCATAAGGTTTCTCACCCGTATGTGTTCTTTGATGGAGGATGAGACTAAACTTGATGGAGAACGTTTTTCCACATTCATTGCACGCGTAGGGTTTCTCTCCTGTATGAGTTCTCCAGTGAGTATTGAGGAGTGACTTTACACTGAAGCCTTTTCCACACTCACTGCAATGATAAGGTTTCTCTCCTGTGTGAGTTCTCTGATGTCTAATGAGCTCAGATCTCTGGATGAAGGCTTTTCCACAGTCACTGCATCCATAAGGTTTTTCCCCTGTATGAGTTTTTTTATGTAAAATGAGGCTAAACTTAAGGGGGAATGTCTTCCCACAGTCGTCACAACCATAAGGTTTCTCTCCTGTGTGAGATCTCTGATGAATAATGAGCTGTGACTTGTTGCTGAAGCTCTTCTCACACTCACCACACCTGTAGGGCTTCTCTCCTGTATGAGCTCTTTGATGTGAGGTGAGTTGTGACTTATCACTGAAGCTTTTCTGACATACACGACACTCAAACCATTTCTCTCCCGTGTGCGTTCTCTGGTGTTTATTAAGGCATGACTTATCCGTAAAAGCTTTCCCACATTTATTGCATTCGTAAGGTTTCTCTCCTGTGTGGGTTCTCTGATGTAAAATGAGGTGGGACTTCAGGCTGAAGGCTTTCTCACATCTACTGCAACCATAGGGCTTCTCTCCTGTGTGTGTTCTCTGATGCTTAACGAGGTCTGACTTCTGGGAAAAGACTCTCCCGCAGTCACTGCAGTTATACTGTTTCTCTCCTGCTCGAGTCTTCCAAAGTTTAATAAGGTGTGACTCGTGGCTGAAAGCCTTTAAATGTTCATTAAATTCATTGTATTTTTCTCCAGTATGAATTTTCTCAGGCTTGGTAAAAAGAACTACTTGGTCGTAGCCATTAAATTCCACTTCGTTTCTTGCATAGCTGTTATTCTGAAGAGTGTACTCTACATTAGGTTTCAGATGTTTCCCAAGTATGTCAAATGTATGGGATCTTTGTGCTAAAGGGATATCAAAGTTTAAGCTTAGAGACAATATTTTTCTAAATGGATTATTTATGTGGTGACTCTCCATAATTTCAAGGTTGCCTTGGTTTTCTTGGTGCCAGTCTGTGTCCGTGTCCACTTGCCAGGTGTCGTCTAGAAAGGAGACCAATGAACCACAATGAGCATGTAATAGAAGGAGTGGAATTTCATAGCAAAGGCCAAGCAGGGAAGAGGAAATGAGACTGGGTATATAGTGAAAGTCTGAGACATTTGTAAGTGGAAGGAGAAAAAAATGGAATAAACTAGAAAATGAGGAGAAGAGGGACAATTTACGAATGCTGAGTATATGAGAAAAGAAAGCTATAACCGTGGGTTAGGCAGACAAAGAGGAGAAGGCAGGTAAACTGAGGATGCCAAGGAGAAAGATTAATTAGGACAGCAAGTTCCAAGATAAACTAGAGTAGGATCTAATCCGAATACAGAAGAGAAGGAAATGTATTATTTTATTTTTATTTTTTTAAAACTTTTCTTTTTAAAGTAGGCTCCATGCCCAACACATAGTTTGAACTCATGACCCTGCGATCAAGTCGCACACTCTACCAAATGAGCCAGCCAGGTGCCCCCAGAAGTGTATTCTTTTAAAAAATAAGCAAGGGGCGCCTGGGTGGCTCAGTTGGTTAAGCGTCCCACTTTGGCTCAGGTCATGATCTTGCAGTTCGTGGGTTCGAGCCCCGCATCGGGCTCTGTGCTGACAGCTCAGAGCCTGGAGCCTGTTTCAGATTCTGTACCTCTCTTTCTCTCTGACCCTCCCCTGCTCACACTGTCTCTCTCTCTCTCAGAAATAAATAAAAAACATTTAAAAAATAAAATAAATAAAAACTAAGCAAAAGGGGCTCCTGGATGGTTCAGTCGGTTAAACATCCAACTCTTGGTTTTGGCTCAGGTCATTATCTCATGGTTCATGAGACTGAGACACATGTTGGACTCCGTGCTCATGATGTGAAGCCTGCTTGCGATTCTCACTCTCTCCCTCCCTCTCTGCCCCTCTCCTACTCACGCACACTCTCTTACTTTCTCAAAATAAGTAAACATTAAAAATAAATAAATAAAAACCAAGTGAAAGAATCCTAATAAGGAGAGATTTAAAAAGTAGAGTCAAGGGGCGTCTGGATGGCTTAGTTGGTTGAGCACCAGACTTCAGCTCATGTCATGATCTCACGGGTAGTAGGTTCGAGCCTCACATTGGGCTCTGTGCTGACAGGTCAAAGCCTGGAGCCTGCTTCAGTTTCTGTGCCTCCCTTTCTCTCTGCCCCTCCCCAATCATGCTCTCTGTGTGTCTCTCTCTCAAAAATAAATAAACATTTAAAAAAATAGTTACAAACTGAGAGGGAGGGAGGCAAACCATAAGAGACTCTTAAATACAGAGAACAAACTGAGGGTTGATGGGGGGTGGGGGAGGGGAAAATGGGTGATGGGCATTGAGGAGGGCACATGTTGGGATGAGCACTGGGTGTTGTATGTAAGTGATGAATCATGGGAACCTACCCCAAAACCAAGAGCAAACTGTATACGTTGTATGTTAGCCAACTTCACAATTATGTTTAAAAAAAAATAATGAGATAAACAAAAAAAAATCTTTTAAAAGTAGAGTCAATATTAATGTATGTGGGAGCTTATGTCCCTGTTCTAAGTCACACTCAGAGCTTAAAAACTTCAAGAAGACTTCTCTGAACAACAGGTACCTCCCCGTTTCTGACCAAATAGAAATTTACTTCCATTTATGCCCCAGGGTTAGCTTCTCACTCACCTGGATAAATCTGACTCTGAATTTCTTCCTCTGTTATCCATGGTGGTCCTTGTTCCAACTGGTAAAATGCATCTGCTTTGGTAACTTGATACCCTACTCAAGGAAAATTATAGCAGATCCATGGATCCACATACTTGGGCTTATAAGGCCTCTGAAAAACGGGGAAGGTTATTAAGGGCCTGAACAATTTGCCTCTTAGCCAAGTAAAGTCCTTTTACTCTGGGAGCGAGAGAAAATCACTCTGTTAGAGGCCAGAATGTGCTAAAATCTATGATGTATGAAACTCAAGTTCAAAAATGTAAGGTATTTGGTAAGGCTCCACACATTTCATTGCTGAGAAAAGAAAGGCGACTGGTAGCCTGCATTACCCTGGGAAGGCCCTGCTTACCCACTGATACTAGGTTGCTATAATTTTCCAACATCACATCTTGATACAGGTTCCTCTGAATGGGGTCCAGTAGCTGCCACTCCTCCCACGTGAAAACCACAGCCACATCCTTCAATGACAGTGAGTGAGACCTGCAACAGAAAATTCCTATTCATTCTAAAGGGATTATCACTGTAATTATTATTACTATGAAGATAAGCATCATATTTCCTAATATTTCCTACAGTAAGTCATTTGCCTTCTTTATGACTAGTTTTGCATTATATTTTGTAGGAAAAATTAGTTTTTTACTTAAAATATCCTATCTTTGCAGTGGCTCAGTTGGTTAAGCGCCCGACTTTGGCTCAGGTCACCATCTCCCAGTTCACGGATTCAAGGCCTTTATTGGGCTCTACTGACAGCTCAGAGCCTGGAACCTGCTTCGGATTCTGTGTCTCCCTTTGTCTCTGCCCCTTCCCTGCTCACGCTCTGTCTCTCTCTCTCTCTCAAAAATAAACAAACATTAGAAAAAAATTTTAAATATCCTATTTTTGTGCTTCCAATCATTCATGATGTTCATATTCACTCTGTTACAAGAGACATAGACTAGAGCTTCCTCAAATCCTTTAATCTAGGAACCACCTGCAACCTATGTGAATGCACCTCTATGTCAGATACTTCACTGGATATTCCTTTGTACGGAAGACTCGCCTCTACCTTGAAGAAGCAAACTAGCTTGCAGAGAGAGGAATGTAAGTGCACAAGACTACAATACATTATAGAGGGCAAGAAAGAAATACATACCATGTGGGCACCAATGGGGAACAGAAAAATTATAAAGGTTGAACTTTAGAGGATTAAGGAGACAGGTGCATATAATTCAAGAAAGAAGTAACGTGAGGGGTGCCTGGGTGGCTCAGTTGGTTGAGTGTCTGACTTAGGCTCAGGTCATGACCCCACAGTTCCTGATTTCGAGCCCCATATGGGCTCTGCTGTCACAGTGGAGCCTGCTTTGGATTCTTTGTCCTCCTCCATCTCTGCCCCTCCCCTGCTTATGCACGCTCTCTCTCTCTCCCAAAACTACACAGTAAAATAAAACAAGAAAGAAAACAAGAGTTCATGCTGTAACATGAATGACAGCACAATCAAAAGCCATATGCATTTATTTTTTATTTATTTTTTTTAATGTTTTATTTATTTCTAGGAGAGAGAGAGACAGTGTGAGCAGGGGAGGGTCAGAGAGAGAGGGAGTCACAGACTGAAATATTGCATTTTAAAGAATCAGTCTAATTGGGAAAAAAAAATTGGAAAGAGTCTGTTAAAAATATTTTAGATATTCATAAATCCTAATCATTCAATATCCATATCCTATTATGATTTGAGTATACATGAGGTAATTTTGGCTAATGATTTTATGTCCCAAGTTTCATCATTTCTATTCTGGTAGAGTGATGAAAAGGTCAAGGAAAAAGTATATAACTTTTGAGGAATAGAGGGATTTAAGATAAAGGGTCTCTATTAANGTCACAGACTGAAACAGGCTCCAGGCTCTGAGCTGGCAGTCAGCACAGAGCCTGACGCGGGGCCCGAACCCACGAACCGCGAGATCATGACCTAAGCGAAAGTCGGACGCTTAACCGACTAAGCCACCCAGGCGCCCCAAAAGCCATATGCATTTAAAATACCACAAATACATTTCTTCCTAAGCTGTGACACCAAATGAGTGAATTTACAGCAGGTAGAGCACACTGTAAGCACTCAAAAAAAAATGTTCATGTAATATTTTTTGTTACTGAAATGTAGATAGGGATGGACTTCCAAGGTACTGGCTTAAGTGCCCTCAATCAGTTACAAAAAAAGTACATGAACTGTAATCTCAATTATGACAATGGGCTATTAGGTTCTGTGCAGAAAAGGGCTGACTCAGCAGGCCGGGGCTGCCCAAACCTTGCACACTCCAAAGAAAGGCCTGTCTTCAGGAAGGCCAGCTGTTGATTTGCTCCTGGGTGACAGATAACCTCTGAACCCCTGAAATATCCTGCCCAATACAGGTGCTTCCACATTCTTGAGCCCTATCAGTTTGAATTTGGGGGCCCTGGAGACTGAGTAGCTGAGGTCAGTCACGTATGGTGAATGCCTGTGTTGACTGACTCTCAATACAACCCTGGACACCAAGCTGCAGGTGAGCCCCACTGTATGGCAACTCTTCCCACCTGTTGCTACACATCATCGCAGGGGGAATTAAGCGCTATTCAAGCTACTCCACTGGGCGAGCACAGCTGGAGGCTAGTGTCTGGTCTCTCCTGGATGCTACTCTGTACCTTTTGCCTTTGCTGATTTTACTTTAAAAAAAATTTTTTTAAGTGGGCTCCACACCCAGACTTGAGCCCAATGCAGAACTTGAACTCATGACCCTGAAATCAAGACTCAGATGCTTAATTAAAATAGAAAAATTAAGAGTTGGGTATTAACCAATTGAGCTAAGCAGGTACCCCTGCCTTTGCTGATTTTAATCTGTATTTTTTCACTGTAATAATCCACAACTGTGAGTATAACAGGTTTTTTGAGTCCTTTTGAGTTCTTCTGGAGAATCATCAAGACAAAGGGTGGGCCAAGGACCACCAACTCAAATATATACAAATTCATAGTTATATATGTAAATGCTGACAGAGAAAGCCAAAACAATACATATAACTTTTTAGATTATTTATCTTGAGGGTGGTGAAAAAGGATCAATGAGGGACTTAAGAGTTTAGCTTTATTTTTTTTAACTTTTTAATGTTTTATTTATTTTTGAGAGAGAGAGAGAGAGACAGCATGAGCAGGGGAGGGTCAGAGAGAGAGGGAGATACAGAATTGGAAGACAGGCTCCAGACTTTGAGCTAGCTGTCAGCACAGAGCCCGACGCGGGGTTCGAACCCATGAACCATGAGATCATGACCTGAGCTAAAGTCAGAGGCTTAGCCGACTAAGCCACACAGGTGCCCTGAGTTTAGCTCTAGAAACTTCTGTACTATTTGAAACTTTAGACATTGAGACTATTTTAAGCTTTACTGATATAATTGGAAAATTTTTTAAATAGAATAAATAAACTATGGACTGAGAGTTGACACCTGTATTTTGGGTAGTGAAAGGATTATGAAGGAAACACTCTAAGACTTTGCTAATAGATTGAGGATTCTCAACCCCAACCCTACTGACATTTTGGGCTGGATAACTTTTTGTGATGGAGGCCTGTACTGTGTGTTGTAGGATGTTTTACAGCATCCCTGGACTCTATTTACTAGATCCCATTAACAGTTATGACAATAAAAAATGTCCCAGAGGGCCACCTGGGTGGCTCAGTCAGTTAAGTGTCAGACTCTTGATTTTGGCTCAGGTTATGATCTCACAGTTCATGGGATGAAGCCCCACATTGGACTCTGCAGCTGGCAGTGCGGAACCTGCTTGGGATTCTCTCTCTCCCTCTCTACCCCTCCCCCACTCATGATGTCTCCGTCTCTCTCAAAATAAATAAATAAACCTAAAAAAAATGTCCCAGACATTGTCAAATGTCCCCTGGGGAGACAAAATCATCCTGAGTTGAGAACCACAGATTTAAAGAAAAAACTGAATTTTGAGGGCTGTTTGTGGGAAACCAAATGACGCTCTCAGAATCCATCCATTCTTGTTGATAATCTAGTTGTTATCACTGAACAAAGTCAGATCACCAGGAGGCTGTGGACTTGAGCTATATGGTTTTGAAACCCTGAAGCACTCTGATCACTGAGTTCAGCTCTGGCATAACACCACTGGCTTATCTGCAGATGGCTGAGAAATAATCAAAGGAAACTCACTGCTTTATTAGTGGTTTGCTATACGTAGAGGGCACTGAGCACTAAGCAATCTAACCTAAATACCCACCAAAGAAATTTCTTCCTACTTATGTGACAGGAACTATCTACTTTTTTAGAGGAGGTTTCTCCTTAAGGCAAGGCAAATCACCAATGATTTTTTTAAGGTAATTTATTTTGAGAGAGTGCACAAAGATGAGCAGGGGAAGGGCCTAGGGAAGGAAAAGGGGGGGGGGGAGAGAGACAGAGAGATAGAGAGACAGAGAGAGGGAGAATCCCAAGCAGGCTCCTTGCTGTCAGCACAGAACCTGACTCAGATCTTGATCTCATGAACAGAGAGCTCATGACCTGATCATGACCAGCTTGACTGACTGATCCACCCAGGTGCCCATACCAACAATTTTTTTTATTGACAGCTATGCAGATTATATTTCCCAAAAATGACCACAATAGTATGTTCCATTCCAAAACCTTCTGCAACATGACCTTGCTACTTACCCCCGTCAAGAGGATGAACCTATTCCCTTCCCCTTGAATCTAGTTTGTCTTAGGGTCTTGCTTGTAGCAAAGGGTTTGCAGCAGAAGTGATGATGCAGAAAGGGCCATGTAGTTTCAGTCTGGTTCTGTCAGAATCTAGCATCATTCTCTGAGAAGCCTGAGCCACCTTGGGAGGTCATGCATAAATACTCCAACAGCCCCAGCTCAGCCTAGTGTTTTGAGTCATGACTTCCGGGAAAACAGATACGGGAATGAAGAAGCCTTCAGAGGATTCCAGTCCCCAACCTTTGAAACTTCCCAGCCGAGGTTCCAGACATCATGGTGGGGAGACAAACTGTGCAATAAAGGAGTAACATAGCACTCTGGGTTGTCCACACCCTGCACATGCCAAAGAAAGGTTTGATCCTTACCTGTTCATAAGAAGTAATCTCTGAGCCCTTGAAATATCTTTACCTGAGAGCCCTGGGCTGCACCAGATGATCTATGCTATCAATGTGATTCATGGTGGGGGCCTTGGGCCACACTGTAGCAGTTTGACTGAAAGGGCTGGAGATTAAAGTCAGCCATTGATGTAGTCAGTGTTACCTATATGACCGACTCAAATAAAAACCCTGCATGGCGCCTGGGTGTCTCAGTTGGTTAGGTGTCCAACTCTTGATTTGGACTCAGGTCATGATCTCAGGGTTGTGAGATCGAGCCCCAGGTCAATCTTGAGATTCTCTCTCCCTCTCCTTTGACCCCTCCCCCCCTGCTCTTGCGCATCTCTCTCTCTCTCTCTCTCTCTCCAAAAACCCCAAACCCTGGAAACTAAGGCATGAGTAAGCTTCCCTGATTAGCAATACTCAATGTGTTGGTACAAATCACTGCTGGGAAAATTCAACACTGCTCATTTGACTCCACAGAGAGAGAAAAACTGGAAGCTTTTGCCTAGTGTCTCCTGGATCTGACCTTATAAAGACTTTCTCTGTGGCTGATTTTAATCTGTATCCTTTTGCTGTAATAAATTATAATCGCGAGTATAACAATGTTTCTGAGCACTCTGAATTCTTCTAGCAAATCATTGAACCTGAGGGTGGTCTTGGGAACTCGTGAACATGTTAAGGAACCACCAGAGGGCCCTGTCTTACTTTCTGACCCACTGAATCCATTAGGATGATAAAATTAAATGCATATCACCCGGTTTCACAGTGGCTTGTTATGCAGCAATAGATAACTGGAACAGGAAATACTAAAGTTTGTAGCTCAATTTTACAAACTATTTAGAACTTTGTGGGCTGTGATCTATATTCTAACTTTTTTTTTTAATGTTTTACTTATTTCTGAGAGAGAGACAGACAGCATGAGCAGGGGAGGGTTAGAGAGAGAGGGAGACACAGAATCTGAAACAGGCTCCAGGTTCTGAGTTAGCTGTCAGCACAGAGCCTGATGCAGGGCTCGAACCCACGAACTGTGAGATCATGACCTGAGCCGAAGTCGGCCGCTCAACCAACTGAGCCACCCAGATATCCCCTATATTCTAACTTAAAACAATTTGTATAAACATATGATTTACATATCCTGATTGCAACCTGGCTTTGAAGTTGATCCTTTGTCTATTTCTCCCCAAATTCTGACATTTATCTCTTCATGCCTTATCTGGTATAGAGTAGTCCGCATAAATACTGAATAAACATATTCTTTTAACATGTGTATTATTAAACCTCCTCAAACCCATTGGAAAGGCTAATGGGAAAAAATATATATAAATATATAACTTACTTGAGACTTGGACATTTTCTGGGGTCCTTAGAACCATCAGAAAGTTTAATATCTGCTCTGTTGTTGATTCTGGGCTCTTTTCTGAAGCTCTAGTTCAAGGTCTCTAGTCAAGGATGCAGTGTTGATCTTCATACCTTCATTTCCTTCCTTCATAGAAACTATTTTATCCCAGGAAGCCAGGACCTGGGGATTATAGAAATTGTAACTGTGAGTATAACAGATTTTTCTGAGTTGTTTGAGTCCTTATTTGTATGTGTATATGTATTTTAGATATACATAAATACATATATATCTAAAACTTGTTTGCTAAAGTCTAAAGAAAATAAGTAATATGTATTACCTGATGACTTATTTTTCAATAAACATAATTATTTTATGTATGTTTTAATGTTTTTATGTATTTCTGAGAGAGAGAGAGAGAGAGAGAGAGACAGCATGAACAGGGGAGGGTCAGAAAGAGAGGGAGATACAGAATCTTAAAAAGGCTCCAGGCTCTGAGCTGGCTGTCAGCACAGAGCCTGACGAGGGCCTTGAACCCACGAACCATGAGATCATGACCTGAGCCGAAGTCGGACACTTAATGGACTGAGCCACCCAGGCACCCCAATAAACATAATTATTTTATAATAAAGAAACACAAACAATAAAGCAATCACCACTAAATTATGTAATTTTACTGAAAGTGTACTCAAAACTAAATCCACAGTTAGAGAAAGACCATTGCAAAGAAATAGGGGAGAAAAATGTCCAGTGAGAAATTTTTAAAAGCCTAAAAAATCCAGAGAAACAGGTATAAATACTGGAATCGTGCTTGCTAATCTATCTTGGGTACCTACATGTGATCTTTAACTGTATGAATAGTTAGTACTGTTCTGGTTTTTTGTTGTTGTTGTTTTGTTTTTTATTTTCTAACAAATGAGAACAGAATCTCAGAGTAGTTGAGAAACTTGCCCAAGTATACATAGTAAAGTGGCAGAATATGGTTAAACACCTAGGTCTGCCCAAATCCAAAGTCCATAATCTTTTCTCTGAATTAAATTTACCTGCAGGTACTCCGCTTACCTGGAAAACCTACAAGAATCAATTAGTAATTACATTAGTAATAAGTTCAATAAAGAAAGAAAAGAAAAACATTTTTTAAATAGCTGCTTTTATATCTCAGAAAAGAAAAAATTAAATAACCATTGGAAACGCTCAAAAACAACAAAGCTGGGGGCGCCTGAGTGGCTCAGTCGGTTAAGCGTCCAACTTCGGCTCAGGTTAAGATCTCCCGGTTCGTAGGTTCGAGCCCCGCGTCGGCCTCTGTGCTGACAGCTAACTCAGAGCCTGGAGCCTGTTTCAGATTCTGTGTCTCCCTCTCTCTCCGACCCTCCCCTGCTCACTCTCTCTCTCTCTCTCAGAAATAAATACAAGATTAAAAAAAAAAAAAAAAAAGACAACATAGCTGGCCAAACACTGACCACAGCAACCCCATTCACTGACCACCCCCAAAGACACTCCCATTCCTGACTTCTTTCATGAACACCCCAAACACTGACCTCTCCTCATTTGCCCCTAATCAATGACCTTAACCCGAAAGACACAAACCCTACGTGCATTCCAAACATTGACCTAACGTCTAGGTAACACCAGTCACTGATTTGCCTCCAAGACCCCAGCCCCAGTCACTGACCTCCCCCACAAAAGCAATACCCCAAGTCCTAACACCTTTCTCCAGTCCACTCCAATCCCTCACTCGCCAGCCCTAGGGCTGCACCATTTCCCACTATCCGGCTCCCTCAAGCATGGAATGCATTCCCCACCCCACAACGGCTTGCTTCTCTCACGGACAACCCAAAACCTCCCTTCCCATAAACTCCAAATCTCCACAAACCAAGCTCAAACTGATTCCGCTCCCAGAACATGAAACTGAGACCCCGTAATAGAGCTTCCTCGCACCAGTTAGGTTGGTAGAAAGGGCCACGGTCCATCACTCCGGCTTTAGACTCACAAACGATACTATTGCACTTCCCAGGTCAAGTTTAACTTCTTTGGCATCCGGGTTGCCTACCACCACGCCGGGGGCATCCTTCCACCGACGAAGATTCCGTTCAGCTTTCAGTCTTTTAGACAAAGACACAAAGAGGTAGTATGGCGGCGCCCTATTGGCCGAGTTATGTGGGAGCCGCCATCTTGGATGAGCTGCCGTACGACCTCTTTCTCCGCCCAGGATAACCGTACTACTCTCGTTACGTCAGTTGTGAACCACGCAAGGGACGATGCGTTGCGTGGAAGCCGGAGGCACACCAAGCCAAAGGCAGCAAAACTTGGCAAGCAGCAAAACTTTACAGCAGGCATGGCCATTTTGAACAGGGTGCACATGTCCGTACGTGAAAGGGAGTCGTCCTTTAGGGAGTGGAAAGCAGGGGGAGGAATCTTAGGGAGAGCTTATGAAGAACAATAATATAGGGCTTGGAAAAGCCAGAGTAGTATGACAAAGGCAGCATGACTTACTGTGGCCACAGAGTGAACTAATTTAGTTTAAGGAAAAGATCTCTTCCTCCCAGGATTGCTGGTTGCCGTTAGGTGACATCTCCAAGGTGAAAGATGACACAGTAGGTAGAGCTAGTAGTGAGGGAGGGGTAACGCTGTTCGCCAAGGTGGAGGATGGTGAAATGCTGAGAAGACTGGAAATTGTTCATAGAAATTTCTTAACAGGCTTTATCTCAATTCAAATGTTTTCACATTTAATTTTTAGTGAAGTTATTATAATTGGAATTGAGTCAAACAGAATGAAAAATTTTAATTGGGTAGATAATTCCAGATTGTTGTCCAAAACTGCCCTATTAATGAATACACTTTACTGGTTGCTATCCTTCCTGAAGGATTTGATCCTAAAACTAATAGGTAATGTTTAATAAGTGTATACACATTTTTTGAACAGGAAACTATTTTAGGCATAATAGATTATCTTAGTGATCTGAAAGCTATAGATGGTGAACCTAAATATTATCCTCACTTCCATATGGGAGCAAGAAAGGCCAGATCTATCAGAATGTCCATTTTCTCAACACCTCATCAATCTTTTAAATTGTGCCATTTGAAAAGTGAATAAAAAATCTTAGTTTATTTTATAAGGTGTTTTTTTACTTCCATTTCCCTCAGTATTTTAAATTGGTTATCTTTTTCTTAATCCTATTAGAGCATTTATACATATTAATTCTACCTCCATTCTCTTATATTTACTGACATCTGTATTGTTTCTCATTTGGCGCTATATGAATAAAGGAACATTCTTGTGTAAACCTTCCTGAAGACATACCATTTCAGCGTTGATGAGTAGATATCTAGGAGTGGTATTACTGCTCTCATATGGTTCTCAGTTTTATTTTGCAATACTCTTAAGCTTAGGAGTTAGTTTTGAAAGGATTCTTAGTGTTTCAAAGATTTTTGATAAGTAAGATGGATATACTTACAATGGATTTTTATTTGGGGACATCATCCATAGATGTATCATGAAGGAAACTTCAAAACAACCCTCCTGCAAATACAGTCCTCTGCACATAGGCATTTCCTCTTCCTCTTTTTTCCAACAGAGTTGTATGTATTTTTTTTAAATGTTTGTTTGTTTGGAGAGAGAAAACAAGCAGGGGAGGGGCGGAGAGAAGAGAGACAGAACCCCAAACAGGCTCAGCACCATCAGCGCAGAGCCCAGTTCAGGGCTTGAACTCACACACCCGGAGATCATGACCTGAGCTGAGAACAAGTTAGATGCTTAACCAACTGAGCCACCCAGGTGCCGCCAACAGAGTCATATTCATTGGATTAGATTTGATGTTTACATTATGATAAATACATAAATACTACTCATAGCTCAGCCATGTATTATACTATGATTATTTTTCCTTTCTTGCACAATTTTTTATTCTCCCTGGAGTTGTCTTATTTATTCCTTCTAGAAATTCTGGCCTCTAGTTCTCAGAGAACTAATAATCCTTGTCACTGGCTCCACAGAGGGACGAGGAGTCCATAACCACATGTAACTTGCAACCTGGACATTGGCTGGAGACTGCTCTCTTCACCTTTACTGGGTGGTAATTGTGTTCTTGGGGGTCACATCCGGGATTCAGAGGCAGTGTGTTTCCACCTCCTTTGTCACTGGGATGCAAACCTCAAACCTCGGAGCCCCGGGAGAAGTGACCTCGTTTGGCATCAGTGGACTGCTTGGCAAGGATGCACAATGGAACCTGGCGAGGCCCAGGAACCAGCTCAGGGAGCACTGCCTGTCACCTTGGTAAGAACCCAGGTTTGTTTTGGTAGACCTGCCCCTAAGAGGCAAAAGGGGAGCCTCTCAGAGTTACCTGAGTAGTTCCGTAAGGAACGAGACTGCAGCTCCAAGGTACTGGGTACTGGGAAGTGGGTTGGAGTCCCTGAGCGACTGTGTGTGAATGAGATGGACAGCGGAAAGTTTCCCACCTGACCATTGGGCCGAAGAGAGTGTTGAGTCTCCAACACAGTTCCGTGGGGACCTCATATGGGCTTAGGGCGGTGTCAGACTTCCATGGGAGTCTTATCTGGCTCAGGGCTTGATACTCAACCTGGCAAGGCTAAGAAATGCCTAAAATATTTCCAAGAGGAGAGCGGCCAGAAACCATCAAAGTAACTGTGCATCTGGTCCAGATTAGTCCCTCCCTTCCTCCTTTTCCCCCTCTTGTGCATGAAATTTGTCTCTAAGGGGGAGGAAATGGGTGAAAAACAGAGTAAACCGACTTCTCTAGGGTGTGTGTTGAAGAATTTCAAAAAGGAACATTCAGGAGATTATGGCATGAGATTAACTCCTGGAAAGCTCTGGACAATCTGTGAAATTGACTTACCATCGTTCGGGGTGGGCTGGCCCTCCGAGGGCTCACTTGATAAGGAACTAGTTGGCGAGTGTTCAGGGTCATTGTGGGGGACCCAGGCCACCCCGACCAATTCCCTTACGTTGATTCTTAGCAAGATCTGATGCTATCCTAGCCACCTTGGCTAAAAGTCTGTATTGAGGAGAACTGTAGAGTTATGATGATGGCTCGTGTCACGGCCATCCAAATGCTAGCCCAAGCCTGAAAAACCCACACTGTTGGGAGAACCTGAGGAGACCTCACCGCCATATGCCCCACTGTACCCCTCACTGCCACCTGTGCCTCTAGCCGCCCGGGCTGCTGAAACCCCACCAGAGCCTGCCCGTAGTCCTGGGGACTCGCCACCTCTAGCACCACCAGCCTCTCCAGATGTGACCGGCTCACCTGGACCACTTGTCCTAACCTCATACACCCCTTCCGGAAGGCACATAGAAGATCAGGCCAGCGGAGACAGTCCCTCCCTGCAGCAACACCACCGAGCCCCATAGGGAACCTAGGGGACCTGTTTATTATGTATGATCAGAAAGGCCAGATCTGAGGAGGCCAACATATTTTTGTGTACCAACCTTTTACCACTATGGACCTCCTAAATTGGAAGCACCACACTCCCTCCTATACAGAGAAGCCCCAGTCTATGATTGAACTAATGCAGTCCGTAATTCAAACCGACAAACCTACCTGGATGGACTGCTACCAACTCCTTCTGACCATCTTTGACAGAGAGAAGCACTGTGGAATTACCCAGGTGGCCCAAAAATGGTTGGAGGAGCATGTCCTGACTGGGACACTAGACACCTAGGCTTACGCTCAGGCTCACTTCCCTGGGGAGGACACTACATGGGACGCAAATGACTCAAGTGTAGATAGAGGGCTCACAAGGACTGAACGGTATCAAGAAGCCCTTCTAAATGGCATGAAGGAAGGGCAGTGGAGGGGAATATGAGTAAAACATCTGAAGTGCTCCAGGGACCGGAGGAGAGCCCGAGCCAGTTCTGAGAGACTATGTGAGACATTTTGTTTCTATACCCCTTTTGATCTAGAGACCCCCGTTAACCAGCAGATAGTCAATGCGACTTTCGTAGGTCAGGCCAAAGGGGGCATCTGGCCCAAGCTGCAAAAGCTAGAGGGTTTCGCCGGCATGCGTGCCAGTCAGTTGGTGGAAGTAGCACCTAGGGTGTTTGTCGACAGTAACCAGGTGGCACGGAGGGAAGAACGCTGGAAGATGCAGAAAAAGGCAGGCTTGTTAGTTGCTGCCTCGGTAGAGTGGTCGGAACAGTCCTGGAAAGGTGGCCCTCAGGGACGGGGCCAGGACCAAATCGGGGACTGGAGGGGAGGATCATCTCGCCCAAGACCAAGTGAGGGTGGAACCAGTGTGCTCACTGCCGTCAGGAGGGCCACTGGAAAAACGAGTGCCTGCTGTGGCTCGGTAATTCTCAGAAGGGACCCAAGCAGAAAGAAAGGGGCCATGGGGTCCTGGGCTGCCACCAATCCGCATCACAGCCCCATGGGGCTCCTGAAGATGATTCTGTGGGGATAGTTGCCATAGAGGCCTAGGAAGAGCACTAAGACAGGCTGGGCTCTACTTTGTTAGGCCCCCAAGGGCCTATGGTCTGAATGGATGTGGGAGGTCGACCCATTGACTTCCTAGTAGATACTGGGGCAGAACACTTGGTGGTGACTCAACCCGTGGGCCCCTTCTCACAGAGACAAGCCTCCGTTGTGGGGGCCATGGGCAATCAGGCAAACTGAATTGCTGCCTTGGCAATTCAGTTTAGGCCGCCATGAAAATCATCCATGAATTCCTGTACCTCCCCTACTGCCCTGTGGCTTCAATGGGCCAGGACCTGTTGCGAAAGCTGCAGGCCCAGGTAACTTTCAACTCTCACCAACAAGCTGCTCTGACCCTGTGAAAGCCGGAAGCAAAGATTATGACTCTTACAACGTGCTTGGTCTGGGGCTCCCAGACACGTCCAAGCCCTTCTTCTTGTACATTCATGAACGTACTGGCAGTGTGGTGGGAGTCCTAACCCAGATGTTGGGGTCATGGCACCGCCTGCTGGCATATCTCTCCAAGCAGCTCAACTCTGTTGTCTAAGGCTGGCTACCCTGCCTACAGACACTTGCAGCCATGGCCCTCCTAGTGTCTGAGGCTGATAAGTTAATTATGGGACAAGAATTGACACTCTGAGTGCTACATTCAGTATTGACACTAATGGAGTACAAAGGACAATTCTGGTTAACCAATGCCCGGATGGTCACATATCAGGGAATGCTATGTGAGAACCGCGTATTCACCTATAAGTAGTGCAGCCCCTAAATCCTGCAACCGTTTCCTGTCGGTCCAGGTCAACCAGATCATGACTGCACTGAAGTCATGGATGAGGTGTTCTCCAGTCGACCAGGCTTGATGGACCAGCCCTCAAGTCCCTAGGGACCCCAACGCTGAGTATTTCCCTGATAGTAGCAGTTTTGTGAAAGAGGGAGAACGCCTTGCAGGGTACTTTGTGGTGACTCTGAATTCTATCATTGAGGTTAAACTCCTGCCAAAGATGATTTCGGTACAAAAAGCAGAGTTCATAGCGCTAACCCGAGCTCTCCAACTGGCAGCAGGGATACGTGTTAATATACACACAGACGCTAAGAATGCCTTCCCCACCCTCCACGTGCTTGGGGCTTTATATAAAGAGAAGGGTCTAATAAACTCAGGAGGAAAAGACGTAAAGTATGGTAAGGAAATCCTTGAATTCTTTGACGCTGTGTGGCCCCTAAAAGAGTGGCAGTCAGGCCTTGTCAGGGACATCAAAGAGGAAGCACCATGGCTGCATGCGGAAACTATAAGGCAGGCAGAAAGACAAAGCTTGCAACCTCCAAAGGAACAGCAGAATCAGCGACTTTAACCACTGCACTGTTCCCTAGTCCACTGGGCAGAATGGGACCCTAATTACTCACAACACGAGAGTACCTGGTTTAAGACTGAAAATGCAAGCTACCTCCCAGGTGGATGGGGGAAATTTGAAGACAGCTGAGTAGCAATTCCTGAGGCCATGATTCCAGCCTTCCTCAAGCAGTTCCATCAGGAAACTCATATTGGCTGGACAGCTCTTAAGATTACTTTGAGTAGACCTTTCTACATCCCTTGGCTCTCCAGCATAGCCCGAGCAGCGTGTGAGCAATGTGAAACGTGAGCCCGGAATAACCAAGGCCGCCCCTGGGGTGCAGAGTATCAGGGGAGCCCCATTTGAAAATATGGTGGTGGGGGCACCTGGGTGGCTCAGTCAGATGAGCATCCGACTTTGGCTCAGGTCATGATCTCATGGCTCTTGGGTTTGAGCCCCACATTGGGCTCTGTGCTGACAGCTCATAGTCTGGAGCCTCCTTTGGATTCTGTATCTCCCCCTCTCTCTGCCCCTTCTCCACTCACACTGTCTCTATCTCTCTCTTTCTCAAAAAATAAAGAAACATTAAAAAATTATTAAAAGAAAAAGAAACTATGATGGTAGACTTCACTGAGCTTCCCTGGGTCCAAATCTGTAAATATCTCTTGGTCTTTGTGTACACTCTCTGGCTAGGTGGACGCCTTTCCTACTCACACAGAAAAATTACATGAAGTGGCATGACTTCTTCTAAAAGAAATCATATGTGCTGCCTGGATGAAGTTTTTAATGTAGCTTTTGATGGTGGCTTTACTGTCATGACCAGACCTAGTCTCTTAAATATCAAACTGTAGTCCAAATTCCAACTTTTCAGTGCCCTTTGGCTTTGGTTTTTGTTCATACCAGTAGAGGGAAGCTAAGTGTCCCTAATCTTTGAACATGATCACGACAGTAACAAACCTCACTCAAATATCTAGTGTTGATTACAGAAATGTTAATTGAATAAGCTGATTGATTAAAATTGGAAAAAAAAAAACAGACAAAAAAAGAAATCATTCCTCCATTGGGATCCCTATCACTATGGGATCAGATAATGGTCCAGCATTCGTGGCTGAGGTGGCAAGGAGTTAAAGCACTTGAACCGAACCCGGAAGCTGCAATTAAGTAAACTGTCAGGGAACCCACCTACACTGGGACCAGGTGTTGCAAATTGCCTTGCTAAGAATCAAGGTGTAGGGGTGCTGGGTGGCTCAGTAGGTTAAGCGTCCGACGTCGGTGCAGTCATGATCTCACGGTTCACGGGTTCGAGCCCCTCATCGGGCTCTGTGCTGACAGCTCAGAGACTGGAGCCTGCTTCCGATTCTGTCTCCATCTCTCTCTGCTCTTTCTCAAGGCTTGAGAAGCTTGAGGAAGCCCAAGCCAAAGCTTCAGGAATCAATGGTTCGGTAGAACAAATAGACTGTCCTTATTTTCTTTATATATTTCCTTACCGTGATGCACTGTCACTCCTTGTTTCTTGCTATAAATGTGAATCTTGCCCTACTTTTCGCCATGGGATTGGCATAGGCTACCCTGGGTGGCTGGAAGTGTGGTGAGAGGTTTCTGTTAGCATGCACTTTTCTTTTGTGGATAGGATGCTTCATTAGTATTGGTTGCTTCTAATCTGGACCCCTCCTGTAGACCTAGATTCCTCATAATGTGACCCACTTATTTGCATAGCCAGGTCAGGCGAGGGAGTCACTTGGACCCTACTCTACCATACTCACTTCTCATGCCAAGGAAAAGTCCTGGAGACCTACAGACACAATAAGACTATCTAATTCTATCTGCCAACGGAAGAGTCAATACACTTGCCTTGATCCACAATAGTCCCCCAATGAAGATTGGTTAGAAGTCCAATCCTACCAAGAGTGGGAGGGGGGCTTGGTCAGCTGGACACAAATTACTAACCCAAAACGACTGGTGTCAATGTTGTTTGACGTATGTGCTCTTATAGGTATTGGCCCAGAGGCGTCTGTCATGAAAAAAGCAGGCACTTGTCATAGAGAGCCCAAGCACTTTTTTTTTTCTAGGAGAGAGAGAGAGAGAGACAGCGTGAGCAGGGGAGGGTCAGAGAGAGAGGGAGACACAGACTCTGAAATAGGCTCCAGGCTCTGAGCTGGCAGTCAGCACAGAGCCCCACGCGGGGCTCAAACCCACGAACCGCGAGATCATGACCTGAGCGAAAGTAGGACGCCTAACCGACTAAGCCACCCAGGCGCCCCCAAGCACTCTTGATATACCATGCAGAGGCTTAGAACGGGAGCAGGAATACTGACTCAATGACAAATACATGTGTGAGGAAAACGGTTTATGTGCCTATTACACCTGAGTTTTTATGCCCCAGCTGGAGCTATGCTTCATGGGCTACTTGGGAAAAAAGAAGGCACAACAGTGCTCCTTCATAAGGGGCTGCTACCTCTGGTTGTCACTCAAAGGCTTGTAACCCTGTCAATTTTACCACCATTAACCCAGGAGATTGCAAATGCAATGGGGCACCCGAATTGGCATCTGGATCCATGCGCGAGGCAGAGACCCAGGGACTATGCTATATGTCAAGAGAGTCACTACCGCCCATCCAACCATGTCCCATCAAGTCTTCCACTCCTTCTACGAATAAATAAGAAATATTTCTTATTATCCCCCTCTCACTTCAGTCACGGTAAGAAACTTGTTTCTATCCCTAGCAGAGACATAGCCTAGACTCTAATGATCTCTTCTTGCTATGTATGTGGGGAAACCAACATAGGGGATCAATGGCCATGGGAGGCTAGAGAATAAATCCTTGTGAACCTTATAATGGAACAGAATTCCCCAGTCGTATTACTGGGGTTTGGCTCCTCAAAACCTCAATTATTGAGAAAATTGCCTTGCCCGGTGGGGAAGAAAGTTCACCATCTCTGTCGGAAACCTAACATGCCTAGGCCAAAGATTTTATAACTCAACTGTCTGGGAAACCCAATGGTGGGGGTCCCCAGATCACCTTGAACCAGATCCCCACCCCCTTGTCTAACTTCTCTCATCTCTGAGAGGCCTGGGACAATGTCGATGCAGCCATCAAATGGCAGGCCCCAGGTGGATTATACTGGATATGTAGAAGGACAGCCTATACAGTACTTCCCTCAGGCTGGTCATGGTCATGTGTGCTGGGAACTGTTCGTTCATCTTTCTTTTCTGCTTCCACTTGCCAGAGGGGAACATTTGGGAGTCCAAGGGTATGGGGACAGGGAGACTCAAAGGAAACGATGTGCCCTACAAATTGGCAATTGGAAACGTGATAAATGGCCTCCTGAGTGTATAATCCAGTATTACGGCCTGCCACCTGGGCAGAGGATGGGTCCTGAGGTTACCGCACTCCCATTTACATGCTAAACTGCTTAATCAGACTGCAGGCAGTTGTAGAAGTTATAACCAATGAAACTGCCAGGGCTCTTAACTTACTAGGTAGGAAGCAAACCAAAATGTGCAATGCTATCTATCAAAATTGTTTGGCCTTAGATTACTTGCTTGCTTCTGAGGGAGGGATTTGTGGAAAGTTTAACCTGAGCAACTGCTGCCTACCGATAGATGATGAAGGAAAAGTCACAGAGGAGAGCAGAGATCGAATGAGGAAGGTTGCTCATGTCCCAGTCCAGACCTGGAAAGGTTGTGAGCTGGGAGGAGTTATTTAGAGATTGGTTTTCAACTCTCAGGGGATTCACAACCCTCATAGATATTATTATCTTGCTTTTAGGAGCTTGCTTAATTCTACCTTTGCCTAGTTCCCCTGATTATACGGTCTGTCTCCAGCCTCATTGAGGCACTGGTTGTAGGGAAATGGCCACGCATGTGATGTTATGGAAATATAAACCTCTAAACCAAGGTGATGCTCTTTCACCCAAAGGAAGGGTGTTCGAGCATCAAAGAGGGGAATGTTGGTAGAGTCCCTCCCTAAAGAATGTGGTGGAGGCCTCCCTAGAACAAAGGAAGGTAACAGTGCCCAATCAACTATACACGTATGTGTAGCTCTGACACTACTGTGTAACTTGGACTGTATCAATCAGACTATACATATATACATCACCATATATGGCAAAGAAGTAGAAATTGCATAAAAAGCTACACCCTTCTGTGTCCAAAGCTCAGTTTTTGCGTATGAACCCACTGAGCCCATGTGGGCACTACGAATAAAGTTGGTTTCTGGACTGAAAAGCCTAGGTGTCTCACCTCTCTGTGTGAGAATTCTGCTACAGTGTCTCCCTCCACCTCCCCAAAGGAATCTTGGTTTCTTCCAGTCGCAGTTTTTTACTTCCTTGGATGGTGTTTTCCCTCTCCCTGTATTGTGAGTGCTTCTCCAGATACTGGAGAAGATACTGGAGATTCTCCAAATCTTCCTTTGCCCTCCATATCCAGTCGCCAGTGTTCCTGGGGTATTTGCCCTTTTTCCTCCGTTGACAGGTGTTTTCCTTTGTAGGAACACCTAACTTCTAAGATGGCTGTGCCTTTCCCCAATCTTTCTCTGCGCGAAGTCGTTTGTTTTACTCGCCAGCGCGCTGAGATGGACGTAGCTTATCAGCTGTTTGTCTTGTGTCAGCTGGAGCTTCTGAAAGTCAGTGCGGTTTGCAGCGCAAGATTTAAGGTGCAAGAAATGGGAGTGTTTTCCGTAGGTTTTCACTGTGCCTGGTGTTGCCTGGCTACTCGCCAACAGGGCTACTTCGCCTTCAGTTCGTCAAATACTGAAGGATGGCCGCCTGGGAGACCCGTGGCCGGATGGGCGCGGACATATTGATTCCAGGAAAAGCCGGAAGTCCAGGTGTCCGTGTTGGGTAGAAACGCTGGCGGCCCTCGCCGGCCGCCGTCGCTGGCGGGGAGCTGGGCATGGGCGCGGCCGGAGAGTTCGCGGAAGTGCGGCTTGTAGGAGGTTTCCGTGGGGTCGATAGAAAATGAGGTCTGTGTGTGGGTCGGTCTGGGGAACAGGGTGAGAGGACCGAGGTGACTGAGGGGTCCGTGGGGGAGAGGAAGCAAGTGGGGGCTCGTGGTGGGGTATCTGTGGGTGCGGTGCCTTTGGAGTCGGACCTGAAGGATTGTGAGGGTTAGTGATTACATGTCTGTCGAGGTCTACGTTTCCGAGTCTGCGGTCAGGATTTGGTGCCTGTCTGTAGCGCCTGGCGACTGCGGACTAGTTCCGGAGGTGGTTTTTGTTAGTGAAAGCGGTGTCCGCTTCGGATTCGGGTTTCGCCCTGTGGCTCAGTGATAGGAGCGGGGGCACAGGGGTAGCGAACTCCGGTGTCTGGTCCAGGTTTCGTGATTATTCCGAGGGTGGGGGAGTGACGAGTGTTTGGGGTCAGGTCCGGGTGTGTCAGCCCTTGAGAGGTTTGTGAGGGGTGAGGCAGGTTGGTGGGTGGGGGGCTTCCAACCTTCCTTTCTCTGTCAGCTCTTCCAACCCAATCTCGAGTTTTGCCTTACACATCTCTTCCTCTTGACCCCGTAGATGGGAGAGCTTTGTTGGAATTCGAGAATTAAACACATCTAAAGTGGTAAGGTTTCTACTACAGACGGGGATTTTGCTCTTCCTGCAAGTTTATTGTGTGTGCACATACACACACTAGGAAATGCTTCTTTTCGATGCCACTGTAACACAAGTAAAATAATATTTCTTTTTTAAGTTTATTTATTTATTGTGTGAGAGAGAGAGGAGGGAGAGTGAGAGAATCCCAAGCGGGCTTGGCGCTGTTAGCACAGAGCCGAAGTGGGGCTCCCTCTCATGACTGTGAGATTTTGCTTTTACTTCTGGATGTAAACCTGGTGTGGAATTGCTGGGTCACATGGTAAATATTTTTAACTGTTGGAGGAACCATCAGACTATTTTCCAAAGTGTTTGCACCATTTTACATTTCCATTAGCAGTTATGAGGGGTTCATTTCCTCCACATACTCACCAACACTTGCTGTTTTCTTTCCTTTTCTTTGTTTCTTTTCCTTTCTTTTCTTTTCTTTTTTTTTTTTTACTATATCTCAATTGTGCTTTTGATTTTCATTTCTCTGAAGAATGATGTCAGTCATCTTTTCGTGTGCTTATGCTATGCATAACTTCAAAGCATATATCTTTTAACTAAATATAGTTAGCATTTCTTAAAGCTGCATAATATTTCACTGGATGTGTATACTTTTATTCATTCAATTCTCATTAGCAGACTTAAAATTATACTCTTTTATCAGCTTTGCATGCTTGTTCCATTGTTTCTTTTGCAACGATTCCTAAAACTGGATTTTTCTGGATGCTACCAAAACCTCTATTGAAGGTATTCAATACAAACTGTTAAACCATGCCCCTAAAATAGTCATGTAACACTGCTCTAAGAAATGTATTTTGAAATGCTATCAATATATTTATTTAATTTTTAAAAAATGTTTATTTACTTTGGAGAGAGAGGAAAAAGACAGAGTGTGAGCAGGGGAGGGGCAGAGAGATAAGGAGACACAGAATGTGAAGCTGGCTCCAGGCTCTGAGCTGTCAGCACAGAGCTCGACATAGGGCTCGAGCTCACAAATCATGACATCGTGACCTGAGCCAAAGTCAGATGCTTAACTGACTGAGTCACCCAGGTGTCCCTATTTATTTACTTATAAGTAATCTCTACACCCAATGTGGGGCTCAGACTCATGACCCCAAGATCAAGAGTTGCATGCTCTTTGAGCCAGGCAGTTGCCCCAGAATGCTATCTACTTTTAGATACAAGTTCTGTAATCAGCCATCTGACCAAAACATTTTTTTTTCACACATCAGAAATATTATTTTTTTAGTTCATACAATGTAAGATGGAAAACTTATTTTGGTATATGTTCACTCGAATCTCTGAAGTTCTGACCCTTATTTAATCACATTGGAGGAACTTTTAATAATATCCTTCCTCTTCTCTGATATTGATTATTCTTATTTGGTTCTTTTTTTCTCTTATTTGATTATCAGATTAATTGGGTAGGATTTCCAGAATAGTGTAATGAGGTGTTAATTGCTCATCCTTGTCTTGTTCTTGGCTTTAAAGAAGGTACTTGAGGGGCACCTGGGTGGCTCAGTCGGTTAAGCGTCCGACTTCGGCTCAGGTCATGATCTCACGGTTCATAGGTTCGAGCCCCGTGTTGGGCTCTGTGCTGACAGCTAACTCAGAGCCTGGAGCCTGTTTCAGATTCTGTGTCTCCCTCTCTCTCTGACCCTCCCCTGCTCATGCTCTCTCTCTCAGAAACAGGTAGAACGTTAAAAAAAAATAGAAAAAAAAAGGTACTTGATTGTTTTACTGAACATATGTAGGTCATATTGGATTTTTTTTTTATTGAGGTGAAATTCACAAAACAACATTAACTATTTTAAAGTCAACAATTCAGTGGGTTTTAATATAACATTGTGCACACACCACTTCTCTCTAGTTCCTGAACATTTTTATCTGAGAAAAAAACCTGAGAAAACCCTAAGCTGTCCCTGTGACTAATCTCTACACTCAATGCAAGCAGGAAATGAACAGTAAGGCAGAGTTGTAAATAGCTGTAATAGTTTGGCTAAGCACTGAAGGAGTACCCGGGAGCATCCTGGGATACAACACACAACCAGGAAACATATCAAGTGAAAGAAGCCAGACACAAAGGTCACATGGTTTATGTGACCTTTATATAAAATATCCAGAATAGGTAAATCCACAAAGACAGAAAGCAGATTGGTGGTTGTCAGGGTCTGAGCGAGCAGGGGGGTGTAGAGAGACAGCTTAGGGTTTTCTCTGTTTTTTTCTGAGCAGGTTTCCTACCCTGTGCATGTACTTGGCTTTATGAATTCCGCAGTATGCACTGGTACTTTTTTTTAATTTAGATTTTTTTTTTAACGTTAATTCATTTTTAGAGACAGAGACAGAGTGTGAGCGGGGGAGGGACAGAGAAAGAGGGAGACACAGCATCTGAAGTGGGCTCCAGGCTCCGAGCTATCAGCACAGAGTCCAATGTAGGGCTTGAACTCACTAACTGTGAAATCATGACCTGAGCTGAAGTTGAACACTTAACAAACTGAGCCACCCAGGCACCCCGCAAGTTGCCTGTTTCTTGATTGAGTGATCACTCTGCTGTTATAAACCTATGACTTTTTCAGAGTTATGATAAAGGTTTTGTTTTGTTTTTTATTCTGACAGTTCTTACTTTTTTTTTTTTTTTATGTTTCTTTGGAGGTATGAGCCCTTGAAACTTCCCTCTCTGTCATTGTCATTCAATGGGAATTTTCCTTCATGATGTACATGCGGGCTGTTTTGTTGATCACTGGTACTTTTTTAAAAAATAAACTGAACATGGGGCGTCTGGTTGGCTCATTTAGAGGAGTGTGCCACTCTTGATCTCAAGGTCATGAGTTTAAGCCCCACGTTGGGTGTAGAGATTACTTAAAAATAAATAATTAAAAATCTTAAAAAAAAAAAAAAAAGAAATACACTGACTACAAATGCAATTTAAGTGATGGCTTCTAATCCATCCCCTTTCTCTCCCCAGAGGTAATGGCTTTCCTTCCTTTCTTTCTACTTTCCTTCCTTCCTTCCCTCCTTCCTTCCTTCGATTAAAAAAAATTTTTTTTTAAGTTCATTTAGTTTTGAGAGAGTGTGCATGTGCATGAGCGGGGAGGGGCAGAGAAAGGGGGACAGAAGATCTGAAGCGGGCTCTGTGCTGGCAACTGAGAGCCCAGTGAGGAACTCAAACTCACAGACTGAGATCATGACCTGAGCTGAAGTCAGACACTTAACTGACTGGGCCACCCAGGCGCCCCGAGATTTTACCTTTTATATTTAATTTTTGTTAATGTTTTATTTATTTCTGAGAGAGAGACAGTGTGAGCAAGGGAGGGTGAGAGAGAGGAAGACATAGAATCTGAAACAGGCTTCAGGCTCTGAGCTGGCTGTCAGCACAGAGCCCAACGCGGGACTCGAACCCTCGAACCGTGAGATCATGACCTGAGCCGAAGTTGGCTGCCCAACCAACTCAACCACCCAGGCACCCCAGATATTACCTTTTTAAAGTAATCTCTACACCCATTATGGGGCTTGAACCCACAACCCTGAAATCAGGAATCACACGCTTCACTGATTGGGCCAGTCTCTCATGACTTTCTTGAACTTGGTTTAAAGCATGTTTTTATACTTTCATTCAATGTGTATATGGCCAGAAAGAATAGTCTTGTTCTATATGCTTTAATTTTTTTCCATTGGTTTGTCTTTGTTTCTTTCACATAATCATTAATGAAAATGGTTTGTTAGATAATGTTTTGCTGAGCACATTTGTCTTCAAACTGAGGCATGTACAAAGACTTTGAACAGGTCCGTGAGCACCCGTGATTTTAAAGGAATAGATGTCCAGCTCCTCACCTTTCACATGACTCCTTCCAAACACTGACCTCTGTGAGAGGCTCCAGTTGGGGGCGTCAAACTGTGTTATATCTCCTTTCATGGCTCCTTTTACAGACCCCGCTTTCACTTCCTAAAAGAAAGCCCCCACATACTCACAATCAGGTTTCTTTGCTCCAGAGTGCAGTAGCCTCTGGGGTTCCAAACAAAGGGACAGATGGCCTTGAAATTAGGTGAGCGACAGTAGCAGTGATAACATCTGGGCCCAGAGGAAATGTGCACTGAAAGTGAACTTAAGTTTCATCCTACAGGTTGTAGTTTTGGGAGCAAAATCCATCAAGCGAAGCAAGGAGCAGATCTCAGGACCTGCGTGCAGTCATTTGTGGGGACACCATTGACCAGAGACCAAGATTTCTAACCAGGAATTTAGGGCGGTGCAAAGAGAAACTAAAGACACAGCGTCACCATTACTGGCTGTTTTCCAATAACAGAAGAAAATGATTAAGGACCAGGTGGCTTTATTTTATTCTTCATTCTGTGATTGATTTTGGGGGGACTTTAAAATGCAACTGAATTAAATGGAAAAGTAGAAACTAGTAAATAGGATTTGTGCAGAAGTAGATTTAGATTCCAACTCCAGTATCAAGACAGATAGGCTCAGGACCATGTTGTTGTTAGAGTCCACACTGACTAACTCGTGTTAGAACATCCCAAGTGCCTGGAGCATCTTGCAGGCTACGTTAGCTTCAGCTTATGTCCAGTGTCTCCGACGGCCTTTGCAACTGGAGAATCACGATGATCATGGGATAGAACATGACTGGGGAAAAAGCAGACTTGTTCCACAAGGATGTCACTATGTAGTTCATGGCACTTAGGCATCCGGACTTTTGTTCAGGGGTGCTTCCTAGACGTGATATGGTGCCCTGAACTTCAGCTTTCTCCTAAATGCAAAAGAGGGTTTGTCAGAGGCCTCTTTGAGAGTAGATCAGGAGACCTCAGGGGGCATAGTTTTTTCTGGGACCATAATGAGGGGACCCATGGACCCTGCCTTGCAGCTGTTAGGGTTAATCTGGAAATAAATCTGGAAATAAAACCCAGGTGACTTAAGAAAATGGAAAGACCACATGACTTTCAAAGGTCCTTATGAACAGGGGGCTGAACTGATTGGTGTTTGAGTTCAGATATGGCAGCAGGGAGTTGAAGGTAATGTTGTCAGGTAAGGTTGTTGGGATCCAGGGGGTTTCCTTTCAAACTCCCCCTTATGTTAGCACACATTCCTTACTCATGTTCAAAGCCAATTTCTGTCTCCTATTTTATTTTATTTTATTTGCTAAAAATTTTTAAAAATATTTATTTATTTTTGAGAGAGAGAGAGCATGAGCAGGGGAGAGGCAGAGAGAGAGAAACACAGAGTCTGAAGCAGGCTCCAGACTCTGTCAGAGTCCGATGTAGGGCTCAAAACCATGGACCGAGAGATCATGACCTGAGCTGAAGTTGGATGCTTAACCGATTGAGCCATCGAGGCACCCCATTGAGATACAGTATATTTTAAAGTTTATTTATTTTGAGAGAGAGAGTATGTGTGTGAGTAAGGGAGGGGCAGAGGGAGTGGGAGAGAGAGAATCTCAGCAGGTCCTGTGACTCAGAGCTCAAACCCACAAACTGTGAGATCATGACCTGAGCCGAAATCAAGTCGGCCACTTAAGTGACTGAGCCATCCAGGTGCTGTCTCCTTCTATTACCTTTTAAAAATTAATCCTACAGAAATACCTAGATATAATTTAAAGGTAAAAAAACTCCAGTGATTACAGAGTTACACAGCAAAAGTAGGATTCTTCTTCATGTATATATACAGCCAGTGCTTCAAATATATACATTGCAAATGTTTTTAGTTTAGTAGAATTTAATGACTGCTTATTACAGAAGCTTCTGATTTGTTGAATGATGCTTGACTGCATGCTTACTGAATACTTTGTTATACATAGGTTTGAACATAGATGTAGATGTATTTGGCTTCTATAACAATGTAGTTTAATAAATATCCAAAGACCTGGGGTGCCTGGGTGGTTCATTCAGCTAAGTGTCCGACTTTGGCTTAGGTCATGATATTGCAGTTCACTCCTTGAGCCCCGCATTACGCTCTGTGTGTCAGCACAGAGCCTGGAGCCTGCTTTGGATTCTTTGTCTCCCTCCCCCGCTCACACTTTGTCTCTCTCTCTCAAAAATATAAAAACATTAACATTTTTAAAAATAAAATTTAAAAATAAGACAAAAATAATTAATTTTAAAAATATATACAAAGACCTAAGTGTATAGATGTGGCCTAGTTGGTGAAAATGAGCAGAACAACTTCTTCATATTCTCTCCATTTCAGGAACTAGAGGACCAGTCATATTAAACAGGACCATGTCGTTACAGGAATCGCTGACACTGGAGGATGTGGCCGTGGACTTCTCCCGGGAGGAGTGGCGGCTCCTGGCCCCCGCCCAGAAGGACCTGTACTGGGACGTGATGCTGGAGAACTACAGGAACCTGGTGTCCGTGGGTGAGGACGACTCCCCTGTGTCTCTCAGAAGGTGTCCTCTGTGGGCTTCGGAGAGCTCTGGCGTGTCTGTGCTGCTCTGCAGTGTAGATTCTCAGTCCCCTCTCTGGCCCCAGATTTGAGGGTGTCCTGTGCCTTTCCCGAGAGACCTTTATCTTTGCCTTCCAGCAAATTGCAATTGCATGGCCCCTGTGTGGCAGACTACGGCCCAGGTCACAGAGTCTGCCTCTTCTGTCATTTCCCACCAACAGGGTATGTGGCCAGCAAGCCAGATGCGCTCTCCAGACTGGAACGAGGGGGAGTGTGGATGATGGAAGATGAAATCCGCCGGCGAATCTGGCCAGGTGAGGGAACCAGCAGGGAGGATGGCGAGGAAGTCGCATTTAGTCACTCAGAGGTATCACAGCTGCAAGGGTGACTGAGGACCTGTGTCACAGAGCTCCGGAAATATCCCATAGAAGGTCCTTTGTCTTTCAGGTGCTTAGAGGACCTATCTCTGTTTGAGTTCAATCTGTGTTTATTTCATACAGGTCTCCGTTTTTCTCCTCTGGGTTTCTTTTTAGAATCCTCCAATCTCATCAGCCTTCTTTGCCCAGCACTGTATCATCACCTCTGCCTTCTGCTTCTCTTGCTCCAAAAGTCCACCTTCCATGCCTCTCTCCAAAGAGAAATGTTCGATTTGAGTACCGGCTTCTGACTAGTGCCCCTTCCTGTCCCTTTGGATAACGTCAATTTCCCTTCCTAACATTCACCTCCAGTCATTAACTCTCTCTCCAGTCTCTTCCCCTCTGGAGAATGGAGGGTGAGGCTGAAAGTTCCAAGCTTCTCATCATGGCTTCGTCTTTCTGCTGTCCAGCCCCCATCCAGCAAGCAGCCCACCCAGAGTCACTTTATGAGAACAAAAGGCATTCTTATTACCCAGGAAATTCCAAGCGACTTGTGAGCCCTGTGTCAGGAACCAAGGTCAGTAACCAATCATTAGAACAGAAGATGCTGAGTGCTCTTATCACTGAGGAAATTGTAAGGGTTTTGGGGGCTTTCTGTGGGAACCAGGGCGGTGAAGTGTGTTTTTCCCTAGACACTTCCTTACCTCCTTAGCTCCCTTATTTAAAGCCTTTTGATTTCTTAAAATTTCTCATTCTTTGTTCTCCGCCCAGATGACATCATTCAACCCCATGCCTGCTTTGTTTTAATTTTCTTGTGTAATTGTTCATTCTGATCATTATTTTATTTTATTTATTTTTTAAAATATAATTTATTATCAAATTGGCTTACATACAACACCCACTGCTCATCCCAGCAAGTGCCCTCCTCAAGGCCCATCACCCACCTTCCCCTCTCCCCCACCCCCATCAATCCTCAGTTTGTTCTCTGTATTTAAGAGTCTCTTATGGTTTGCCTTCCTCCCTCTCTGTAACTATTTTTCCCCCTTCCCTTTCTCCATGGTCCTCTGTTAAGTTTCTCAAGCTGATCATTATTTTAGTCTTCTTATTTGAGCTGCTGGATTCATTCTCGTGAGTCTTTCCTTTTCCTTGTGATAATCAGCAACATTAAGTCCCAACTAATCACATTACCAGTCTTATATAGGATGGAAATTTCTCTTCGGTTAACTGTCTCCATAATATGCTGTCTCTTGCTTATTTAGAATTTGCTCCCCTTTTCCTAAAGTCAAGGTCAGCTGTATTTGAAGGAGTCTTTTTAATGTGTTCTATACATAAGGATCTTTCCTTGGTTCATCGTCTGAAAGATTTTCTGATTACCTTAAATGGATTTTTGGTGGCCCAGTACATATGAGCACCAACAGCCGTGAGCGACAACAGCAAAAACAAATTATTTTCAGAGACGACATTGTACGAAGAGAAAGTTAAGCAAAATAAGCAAATAAATGTGATGTCTTGTGGGGAAAAGTCCAGGAAGATCGGTGAGACAGCAGTGGAGACAGCAGTGGAATCGTATGCGAGGCCCTGGAGCTGCCAGAGGAGATGGGAGTCGGGCCGGGGCCTCTAGGCTTAGGTCTTCAGGGATGGGAGTAACTCTTTGGTAAGAGCCTTTGAGCAGCTGTATGAGGGGTGTGAGGGCCTGGGTTGAACTGAGTTGCCAGAGGACATCATAGCAAATTCAAAGGCCTGAGGCAGGAACATGTTTGAGGAACTTCAGGGAAGCTATTGTGAGTACAGGGAAGGGAGCCAGAGGGACAATGGCTGATGATCACATGGAGATAAGGGCAATGGAGTCGCACCTTGAGTTTAGATTAGACAGCTTGTGTATGAACTTGGAAGGACATTTCAAGGGCTTGATATTTTTAAAACATTTTTTTTTTTTTTGAGAGAGAGAGAGAGAAGACAGGCAGGGAAAGAGCAGAGAGAGAGGGAGAGAGAATCCCAAGCAGGCTGCATACTGTAGGCACAGAGCCCGTGCAGGGCTCGAACTTGCAGTGAGATCACGACCTGAGCCGAAATCAAGAGTCTGTTCCTTAAATGACTGAGCCACCCAGGTGCCCCAAGAACTTGATATTTTTAAATAATGAGATAAGAAAGCATTAGAGAGTTTTCAGTAGGAGATGAATACAAAGTCATTTATATTTAAGACGATAGCTTTGGCTACTTTGTAGAAAAGAATGGTAAGAGCTGAGGCTGAGGGCTGAAATCCAGCTGGGAACCTGTTGCTATAGTCCATGATACCTGGACAGAGAGGGTGAGGGTGGTCAGCTTCTGAATGTGTTTATAAAGAGGGCAGGATCCAGTAGATCTTGTATAGTATGTGGACAGGTTAAGAAGAGCCTTGGACAACCCGTGGAGGCCTGCTGGGAACAGGACTCCTGAAACGACAAATATGTCTGGAAGGTTGTGGTCCAAAGCCATTTTTGCTGGCTATAAACGGGGTCTCAGGAACCAGAGGGAGCACACAGCTCTTCTTAAAATTGAAGGTGTCTATGCCCGAGATGAAACTGAGTTCTATCTAGGCAAGAGATGTGCTTATGTGTACAAAGCAAAGAACAACACAGTGACTCCTGGTGGCAAACCGAATAAAACCAGAGTAATCTCGGGAAAAGTAACTCGTGCTCATGGAAACAGTGGCATGGTTCGTGCAAAATTCCGAAGCAACCTTCCTGCTAAAGCCATTGGCCACAGAATCCGTGTGATGCTGTACCCCTCAAGGATTTAAACTAACTGAAAAGTAAATAAAGGTGTAGATTTAAAAAAAAAAAAAAAAAAAAAAAGAAGAGCCTTGGACAAGGGTATCTGGGTGGCTCAGTTGGTTAAGCATCTGACTTCTGCTCAGGTCATGATCTCGTGGTCTGTGAGTTCAAGCCTCACATCGGGCTCTGTGCTGACAGCTCAGAGCCTGGAGCCTACTTTGGATTCTGTGTCTCCCTCTCTCTCTCTCAAGTAACTATTAAAAAAAAAAAAAAAAAGAGAGAGAGCTGTGACCAAGTAGGAGTCAGAAAGATGGTATACATTAAATGCAGGGTTTTCTTTTCTTTTGAGAGTGTGCTTTTGTTCGATTCAGGGTGATGGCCTGGGCTAGTCTATATATAATGCCATAAGCAGGCCCTCTTGAGCCTAATTGGTTGAGCCACAGTCTTCATATGTGCTGGAAGATACTGAATTTAGTGAGAAGTAAAGCAATATATTCTAGGAGTAAGATTTTAGTAGAAAATAGAGGACAGGGACTCCTGGGTGGCTCAGTTGGTTGAGTGCCCGACTTGGGCTCAGGTCATGATCTTGTGGGTATGTGAGCTCGAGCCCCGCATTGGGCTCTCTGCTGTCAGTGCAGGGCCCACTTCGGATCCTCTGTCCCCTCTCTGCCCCTCACCTGCTCATCCACATGAATGCACTCTCTCTCTCTCTCACAAATAATAAACATTAAAAAAGGAAAGAAAGAAAATAGAGAACAAAATGGCATGTAAGATGTGGAAGTTCAGCTTTTAAATGAGGTGTCTTGTGCTACAGTTCTGGGCTGTGTGAAGTTAATTGTCAGTGAACAGTAAAGCTTGGAATACTTTAGAAACCAAGGGGAAACAGCTTACAGTGACATAGATGGGGGAAGGGTAGCATGATATGTGGGAGCCATAAATAGGATTGGAGTAAAGATGATGAAGGGCAAAGAATGCAGGGATGAGTGTGGAAATGGCCACGGCTATGTGGGGCTGTCAGAGAATTAGCCTGACTCCAGCCACATGAAGACCAGGTTTAGAAGAAATTTGTAGGAGAACTTGTGGAGCATAAGCATGGATAAATGGGGTATCGTTGGAGACGTAACTTATTTCCAGGGTAACTTTTGGAGACTTGCTTAGTTATTGAGGTAGAATGGTGGAGCTGTTTGATTTGTATCGTCCTTGGATATAGGGTCTCCCTTTTTACCTGGGTCACAGCAGTGTCTATGCATACAGTAGGTCTAAGAAAAATGGAAGGCAAAGCCACCAAGAGTCTTGGTCTGGGATCAGAAGTGTGATCCTTTAGCACCCCGTACATGATGGAAACCAAGAGGGGCACCTGGGTGGCTCAGTCCATTAAGCATTCAACTCTTGATGATGGCTCCAGTCATGATTTCACAGTTTGTGAGTTCGACCCCCACATCAGGCTTTGTGCTGACAGCTATAGCGCGGAGCCTGCTTGGGATTCTCTGTCTCCCTCTCTCTCTGCCTCCTCCCCTGCCCCACCAATGCTCTCTCTCTCTCTCAAAAATAAATAAACATTTTAAAACCCAAACTCCTAATGTTCCAGTAATTGTAAACATGGTCCCATTCCTTCATCTTTCAACAAACTCATTTTTCCAAGCACGAACCCAATCCGGTTTTCAGTCTTTATGTGCTCTTTATACACTGATGACTTCTACATTGTTATTTCTTGTTGAGACCTTTCTCAGGATTTACATAATCAATCAAGCTCTTCATGTCTGAAGATAGCTCTTCAGGGCTATCATCATAAACCCCTCTGAAGGCTGATATGCTCACTTGATTTCCCCACATTCCAAAGCCCAATAATATTTCCCATCTTATTAAAAGTCACTACCCCCTGTCCATTGGCCCAGGTCAAATACTTTAGAATAAGACCTGATTCCTCACATTTATAATTCCCCCCCAAGTTGAAACCGGCAGTGAGCCTTGTCTTCTCTGTCCACATTATGTTCTGACTTCCCTCCACCTTACCCTCGGTTGCTCCCTGAACCCACTTTTCACAGTTTGACTTTCTCTGTCACTGCTTGCTTATTCAGTTTTTCCAAACTAGAATATATGCTCAGTGGAAACAAGAAATGTATTTCTATGCCCTCATCACCAGCACAATGCTTGGTACATGGTCATAGTTTCCTAAGGACTTGGGGGTGTATGAATGTGTCCCACAACATTTTGAAACAAATATCCCTCTATCTCCTTGTGCTTCTAGGAACTTGGTTTTAGCCATTTTACAATCTCAGCATGCTTTGTAAGGTTACAGTTAGAAAGCAGCCAAATCTATGTTTATTCATTTTGAGTTATCTAACATTATTTATGTACTGACTATTCTTACTTTTTTTCTTTGCTTACATTATTGTGCTAACCTTTGTCCAAATGATAACAAACATATTTCCCTGGAGTCTCTTTAAAATAAGGTCATAGTGTTGTCAGTAAGGAGCCAGCCTACACAAAGCCACTTGTGAAATAGTTTTAGTATATACCAAGCTGATATATCAAGCTCACAGAAAGATTCATTCTTCTCTTCTTTCCTAGAGATCAAGAAAGATGGTGGTCATCTTCAGGGGCACTTGCAAAATCAAAGATGTCCAAAGAGAATGAAACAATGCCATGAACATAATGCATTTGGAAACATCGTTCATCAGAATAAAAGTAATTTTCCTTTAAGGCAAAGTCATGACATCTTTGGCTTACGTGGGAAAACACTGAAGTCAAATTTAAGTTCGGTTAACCAGAACAGAAGCTACGAAGTAAAGAACCTGGCTGAGGTTAATGGAGACATGAAATCCTTCTCTCATACAAAGCATGACCAGTATTGTATTGAAATTAAATTTCCTGAATGTGGAAATTCTGTGGGTACAAATTTCCAATTCATCAAGCATCAGAGAACTCAGAAGATGGAGAAACCCCATGTATGTAGTGAGTGTGGCAAAGGCTTCTTCAAGAAGTCTCGGCTCATTAATCATCAGAGAGTTCACACAGGAGAGAAACCCCATGGATGCAGTCTGTGTGACAAGGCATTTTCCAGAAAGTCCAGGCTCATTGAACACCAGAGAACCCACACGGGAGAAAAGCCTTACGAATGCACCGAATGTGACAAAACGTTCCGCTGGAAGTCACAGCTCAACGCCCATCAGAAGACTCACACAGGAGAGAAACCGTATATATGCAGTGAGTGTGGGAAAGGCTTCATTCAGAAGGGCAATCTCATTGTACATCAGCGGACACACACGGGGGAGAAACCTTATGTATGCAGCGACTGTGGGAAAGGCTTCATTCAGAAGGGCAATCTCCTTAAACATCAGCGAATTCACACTGGAGAGAAACCCTATGTGTGCACCGACTGTGGCAAAGGCTTTAGCCAGAAGACCTGCCTCATATCGCATCAGCGATTTCACACTGGAAAGACTCCCTTTGTGTGTACCGAGTGCGGAAAATCCTGTTCCCACAAGTCCGGTCTCATTAACCACCGGAGAATTCACACAGGAGAGAAACCCTACACCTGCAGTGACTGTGGGAAGGCCTTTAGAGATAAGTCGTGCCTTAATCGCCACCGGAGAACTCATACAGGAGAGAGGCCCTACGGATGCACTGACTGTGGAAAAGCTTTCTCCTACCTGTCATGCCTCGTTTACCATAAGGGAATGTTGCATGCGAGAGAGAAAGACGCACGCCCGGTCGCGGTGGGGAATCCTTTCTCAGAGAGCCACAGCTCATCACATTCAGGTGATAGCACACAGGAGAAAGACCCTGTTAATAAGGTGGACATGCCTTCTGTAGCAGCTAAGACATTACACCTCCGTGGGCTCCTAGCAGATAGGAACATAGCCAGAGTGGGACAGCCAGGTGCTGATGTGCACCATCGGCAGATAACCGAGTTTGCACAGGGAAACCTTTTGAATGCAGTGAATGTGCTGGTGCCTTCACTGATCAGTTGCATCATAGTTTATGCCCCCAAAAGCCCATAGGAATAAAGTGTGATACAATCAAGGTGGAAAACCCTTGAATAAAACCTTCCAGGTCAGTGTGTGGCTGACAACTGTGACACATAGTGTAAAGACCAGGGATAGTCTAAGGACAAATAGGATAAGGGGCGAGAAAGCCTCTGTGGAAAGGTAGACCCTAGTGGGTGTCTCATGGGGCCCCGATCAGCAGCGAGCTCATAGCTGGGAGACCTACGATGACCGTGGGAAAGTCCTTCCCCAGAAAGAGGACCTTACTAGGTGCCAGAGGGCTCCCGGGGAAATCCTACAGGAAAAGGGGCTCTGCACACACCGACTGTGGAACGTCTTCAGCAAACACATCAAGTGAATAAGCCCTGTGAACGTGACTATTTCAGAGACTTCTGCCAGAAGTCTAACCTCATTTCACATCAGATAATGTGCATAGTGTCCATTTTAGGACAATATACCTTGAATCAGATTCCTAATTTATATGATGGTGACTCCTTAACTCAAAGGAGGTGGTATGTGCTGCACATCAGTGGTTTGAATTATAACAGTGCACCCCCTTTTCTGGGGGGGGGCATGAATCTTTCATTCCAACCCAGGGTCATTATTTGGTTAGCTCTTGTATTTCTTTGGTTCTAAATTTATTCAGTTTATTTTAGACTGCTGAAGTCCTTCAAATGGAAGGTGAATACATTTAATTCAGTAATGTACCATGGCATATTTGGATATGTTTGACTTTGTAAATATCCCCCAAAGGAACAACTGCTCGGAATTCCTGAATTATCTATCAGCCAAGTTCTTTACCTAGAAGACAATTCCCATCCAGTACACACATCACTCAGAAAACCTTTCATTAGCTATTTCCTTTACTTGGTAAAGTATGAGCTACAGATGCTGACAGTAGCGAACTAAGTAAGAGTCCTTGCTGCCTTTGAACTGGCATTTTTTTTAAATGTTTTATTTATTTTTGAGAGATAGAGACAGTGTGAGCAGGGGAGGGTCAGAGAGAGAGGGAGTCACAGAATCCGAAGATAGGCTCCAGGCTCTGAGCTAGCTGCCAGCACAGAGCCCGACACAGGGCTCGAACCCACAAACTACAAGATCATGACCTGAGCCGAAGTCGGATGCTTAACCGACTGAGCCACCCAGGCGCCCCTCTCTTTTCTTTTTAATCTGGATTACATGCATATAGCTATTTGACCCTCTGGCACATGTAATCAAAGGATGGTTACACCTACAATTAGTTGAAACGGACATGGGATAGAAGGTACAAAGTATCCTGGTCACTTCTTGTTCAAGGGGCATGTTATTATTTGGAGAGGGAAGGGGAAAGGATTCACTTGGTTTTATGCGTGTAAAATAGGATATGGATACTTTTTAGCAGATTCATATCTTTCTACCTGGATTATAAATTCCTATCTGGATAATTTATAGATATTCATATATTCCCCTGCACATAGCAAACTGGAAACAATTCCCATGGCTTTGAAAGGCTGTTGAAAGAAAATGTATGGCCTAAATGAATGACCCAGTGGACAGATCAATTAAGCAG
Source organism: Hyaena hyaena (assembly GCF_003009895.1). Taxonomy (NCBI): domain Eukaryota; kingdom Metazoa; phylum Chordata; class Mammalia; order Carnivora; family Hyaenidae; genus Hyaena; species Hyaena hyaena. The sequence continues at coordinate 525,496 of NW_024081500.1, read as the reverse complement.
ATTTGTGTTCACTGAAGGAAAGGAGCCACAGGAAAGAAATTTCAAAGATCAGAAAATTAAAAAAAAAAAATCCTGACTAGAGGCCCCTGACAATAGAGAAGGGGAGGATCACAGAAGGAATAGGATCCTCAGAGCAAGCTCAATTGTTAGAAAATGACATCTCTTCTAACAGGGCAGTGTGTTAGATGGATGGAGGTGAGATTTCTTCTAGCCGTGAAGAGCCCTGACCCTCGTTTGTCATCTCCGGGATCCCGGCTCCTTTGTGATGTGATGAACTGGAATGTGATGTAGCTTCATCGTGCTCACTGACCTGGGAACGGGCCTATGTCCTGTCTCCTGTACTCGGGGTTCTTGCCTTTGCTTCAGGAAAGATCTATCCAGCTTAAAAGCTGAGTGCTGCTTACAAGGGAAAAAAAGTGGAAATTTGCCGTCAAATGGCTCTCATCATCAAATTCCCAACTCTGGGTTTTTGACGAATTTACTGCAACAGACTTCTTTTTTTTTTTTTTTTTTTTTTTTTTGAGTGCCTGCAATGTGCCAGGCACTGTTGTAGACATGAGGTACACTCTAGTGAACAAAACATACAAAATAATGGCATCTAGCAGGATGGATTTGGGGCAGACACTCTTCAAAGATTCAGAAATGGACTCTTGTTCGACTCAGGCTTCAGGTCATCTCCACTCTTCATGTTGCAAATCTGCAGGGCCTCTCATGATGGTCTGCATCTTTCTTTCTTTTTTTTTAATGTTTTCTTTATTTTTGAGAGAGAGAGAGCATGAGCAGTGGTGGGTCAGAGAGAGAGAGGGAGACACAGAATCCGAAGACAGGCTCCAGGCTCTGAGCTGGCTGTCAGCACAGAGCACAACGTGGGGCTCGAACCCACGAACCGTGAGATCATGACCTGAGCCGAAGTCGGATGCTTAACCAACTGAGCCACCCAGGCGCCCCTGCATCTTTCTACTTAAATCTTCAGTCAGAGTCCCTGAGTGGGCTGCCCAGGCCTGCCTTGAACCCTGAGGCCCAGGTGGTGAACTCACCTCTCCAAGGCTGGATTCCCAGGTAAATAAAACATTTTAGTAGGAAAGATAATTCCAGATGGTCCTCTTTGAGAAGGCAAAGTCTGTTTATATCCTCTAGGACTCTACTCCCTTACCTTCATAAAAATCCTGTTACTGAGTAAGTGTGCCAACTGCCAGATGATGATGGCGTTGTTTGGTTACTTACTACTCTGGAATGCTCCATTTCCATCTTCTGTATTTTAGGGGGCTGCTTTTGTACCTTTGAAGCCTTATCACTTTCTCCTTGGGTCCAGGTACCATGTTCTCAGCTGTTGCACAGGGTGGGTAAGGGTCTTAAGGTCTGAGGGCTTGGACTCTACATGGGTCACTCTGCCTTGTCTGGCACAGCAGGGTGGGTGTACTAGTCTGCTTGGGCTGTCATAACAGAGCAATGTCTGATTTATACAATAGACATTTCTTTCTCAATTCTGGAAGCTAAAGTCTAGATCAAGGTCCCATGGTTGGTTCCCTCCACGGTCTTTCCTCAATTTGTAGATGCCACCTCCTTCCTGTGTCCTCATGTAGTCTTTCCTCTGTGTATCTAGTCCAAATTCTTTTTTTATTAACTAAGTTTTTTAATGTTTATTTTTGAGAGAGAGCGCAACACAGAATTGGAAGCAGGCTCTGAGCTGTCAGCACAGAGCCCAAGGTGGGACTCGAACTCATGAACTGTGAGATCATAACCTGAGCCAAAGTCAGATGCTTAACTGACTGAGCCACCCAAACTCCCTGTCTTCTTTTATTTAATGTTTATTTATTTTGCTGGGGAGGGTGGGGCAGTGGACAGAGTGTGAGCCGGAGAGGGACAGAGAGAAAGGGAGACACAGAATCTGAAGCAGGCTCCAGGCTCCAAGCTGTCAGCACAGAGCCCGACACAGGGCTCAAATTTGTGAACTGCGAGATCCTGACCTGAGCTGAAGTCAGACGCTTAACCACTGAGCCACCCAGGTGCCCCCAAATTTCTTTCTTTTTTTTTTTTTTTAAATATTTTTATTTATTTCTAGGAGAGAGAGACAGTGTGAGCAGGGGAGGGTCAAAGAGAGAGGGAGACACAGACTCTGAAATAGGCTCCAGGCTCTGAGCTGGCAGTCAGCACAGAGCCCGACGCGGGGCTCGAACCCACGAACCGCGAGATCATGACCCAAGCGAAAGTCGGACGCTTAACCGACTAAGCCACCCAGGTGCCCCCCCAAATTTCTTATAAGAAGACCAGTTATGTTGGATCAAGGCCCAGCCTATGACCTCATTTCAGCAGAATTACCTCTTCAAAGACCCTATCTCCAAATCCAGTCACATTCTGAGGTACTGGACGTTATTATTTGAACATGAGGATTTGGGGAGTGAGGAACAGTCGTATTTGTCCATGAATGCCATTCAAATTTGGAAATTTTTATTGGGCTTATGGATTGAGCTGGCAGGTCACCAGTTAATGGTGGTGTCTTTTCCAGTTTGAGGATTAATATAGGGCTGTATGTCAGTATTGGGGGAGGTCCATGTGTGTTTGTGGTTGAGAGGCTGAAGCTTTAGAGGCCCAGGACCTCTGGGCTGTTGAGATAGACTTGGTGAATGTTACTTTCTCCGGAGTCCTTCAGAATCCCTCTTCAGGGACTAGTTACGTGTGTGTATATATATGCACACTTGTACATATATTACACAAACACATGCATTTGCTGGAAAAGCAGCTGGTCCCTGGGGGACAATGACAAGACACAGCCACTATTGGTAACAGAAGAGATTTGGTTGTATTGAAAGTGCTTTACGGACCATGAAGGCTCAAGCAGAAAGGAGAGTTGATTTTTGGAGGAGTGTGCCCTGGGACACACTCTTAGGAGCTGCATTCACTGATCTCTGTCCACGAGTATCCATGCATTTCAGCTGTGCACCGTTTCCCCTGATGGTGTTGCCAAGAATCAAGTATGAAGTTTCTGTGGCCTCAACTAAATTGCCTTGATATCTGAGATGCAGGCCAGGCAGCAAGAGGCCCTGTGAATCTGGAGGATGCAGGAAAATTACAGAATGTGGGTAAGGTTAAGTTAAAGTTGTTCTGAGTAAGCTATTTGATTCCAGAGGCTTAGTGTGACTTAATGAGAAATACATAGTTTTGTCTCTGCTCCCAGTTCCTGACACAGAGCTTCTAAAACCCTTGTAATTTCCTGAGCAATGGGGGTGATTGGAGCGTCTTACTCAGAGCTGTTGAATCGCTTGGAATTTCCTGGGTGGTGTAAGTCTCTTTTGTTTGGGGCACCTGGGTGGCTCAGTGGGTTAAGCGCCTGGCTCTTGATTTCGGCTAAGGTCATGATCTCATGGTTTGTGGGATTGAGCCCACATGGGGCTCTGCTACGGAGCATACTTGGGATTTTCTCTCTTCCTGTCTCTGCCCCTTCCCTGCTTATGCTCATGCTTTCTCTTTAAAAAAAAAAAAAAAAGAAAGAAAGAAAGAGTCTTTTTTTGTAATAAGGTGACTCTTGGTGAGTTCCCAGATGGCTCCTGGTTTGGGGCTGGCCACCAGAAGGACCATCACCCATGACCAGAAGCTTGGAGCTTTCAGGGAAGGGAGAGGACCTAGAAATTGGGCCTACAGACTGTCTTGTCTATCTGTCTGCCTGCCTGCCTGCCTGCCTGCCTGCCTGCCTGCCTATCTATCTATCTATCTATCTATCTATCCATCCATCCATCCATCCAGTCATTTGAAACTTTTATCTTTAAAATTCATACATGGGGGTGCCTGGATGTCTCAGTTGGTTAAGTGACCAATTCTTGACTTTGGCTCAGGTCATGATCTCACAGTTTGTGAGTTTGAGCCTCATGTTGGGCTCTGTGCTGACAGAATGGAGTCTGCTCGCAATCCTCTCTCTCCCTCTCTCTCTGCCCTTCCTCTGCTTGTGCTTTCTCTCTCAAAATAAATAAATACACTTAAAAAAAATTCATACATGAATCAAGTAGGTTGTTTATTAAAAAGTAAAAGCAATATGTGTGTATGTCTGTGTATATGTATTTTTTTATTAAAAATTTTTTAATGTTTATATTTGAGAGAGACAGAGTGTGAGCAGAGAGTATTTATAGAAATAAATATATTTATTTTTTAGTTTATTTTTGAGAGAGAGCGAGCAGAGTATGAGCTGTCAGCACAGAGCTCGACGTGGGGCTCGAACTCACTAACTGTGAGATCATGATCTGAGCCGAAGTCAGACGCTTAACTGACTGAGCCACCCAGGAGCCCCAACATATATGTATATGTAATGGTTAATATTTGTCCATATATTGTATATATATTCAAACAAGTGAGCTCCCTTTTACAGTGCAGGTCCCCAAGACCCCCTCAGATTTGCTAATTTGCTAAGAAGACTCAGAACTCAGAAAGCCTCTTATACTCAAGGTTACATTTCAGATAGAAAGGATAGAGATTAAAACAGCAAAGGAAAAGCCACAGCGCAACTTGGGATGAGGCCGTGTGTCAGCACACCCCTGAAGAGGCTGGAGACTGAGGGCAGGCGTGCATGTGTCCTGCCCAGCTGAGGTGATCGAGCCCCCCCCCAGAGTGGACATCAAGGCTCAGGAGAGCTTTCTGTTGGCAGTTTCCCCTGCCTTCTGTTGTTCATGCCGAGGAAGTAACGCTGCCCATGACCCCTCTGTGGAAGGACAGCTGGAAGCTCCGTGTTTGGAACTTGCCTGTGCTCTGCCCTTTGCACCACTTTTCTTGGCTGATGTTAATCTATATCCTTTAACATAATAAGCTGTAAACTAAGTGTCCCAGCTTTCAGTGAGTTCTGAGTCCCGTGAGCAAATTTTCATGGTCTTACAGAATATCCTCCGTAGCTGCATTAGCTCTGTGCTGCATTTCGGGGAATTTCTAGTTCACTAATCATCCCTTCAATGCCTCTAATGTGCTTTCAACCTATAGGGCTGCTGCTTTTTTCAGAAATACTGTTCCTCAAAGCTGCCTACTTGTCTCTTTATAGTTCCTAATCCTTAGACATTTGAAAATACTGCTTGCAATATTGAAAAAAAATTATTTACTTATTTTGAGAGGGGGGTGCAGAGAGAGAATCCCAAGCAGGCCTCACACTGTCAGTGCAGAGCCTGATGTGGAGCTTGAGCCCACGAATCATGAGATCACGATCTGAGCTGAACCAAGAGTCAGACACTTAACTGACTGAGTCACCCAGGTGCTCCACCTTGCAACATTAAAAAAAGAAATCCTTTTAAACACACTTATTAAACATGTCATATCTTGTCATTCTGTCATCTATTGTCTCTACTTGGTTAATTTAGATCCACCAAGTCTGGGAAGGCCCTTGATGAGTGTAATAATATGTTTTCTTAATCTTGATATCACCCAAATGTATAATGTTTGACAAGTAGGTGCTCTCATGTATATGATTCTCCGTTAGCAAGAGTATCCTATCAACTTATTACAGAAATTTCTGACTTGTTGAATAAATGGACTACTGAATGTATAAATGCAGAATACCCCAATAGTATTTTCCTTCTACAAAGTATTTTTTAAAAAAACTGCTTGTACTGACGTAGCCCATATGGTTAAAAAAAAAAAACCAGAATAACTTCCTTTACATTCCTTCCTGTATCAAAAGGGAGGGCACCTGGCTGGCTCAGTCAGTAGAGCATAGGACTCTTGATCTCAGGATTGTGAGTTTCAGCCCCATGACGGGTATAGAGATTACTTAAGAAAGAGTAAACCTTTTTCTTTTTAATTTAATGTTTATTTTTGAGAGAGACAGAACAGGAGGGGCAGATAGAGAGGGAGACACAGAATCCCCAGCAGGCTCTGGTTCTGAGCTATCAGCACAGAGCCCGACATGGGGTGCTCCAACCCACAAACTATAAGATCATGATCTGAACCGAAGTCAGACGCTTAACCAACTGAGCCACCCAGGTGCCCCAAGAAAAAATAAAATCTTAAAAAAATAATAATAAAAGGGAAACAGTCCTATTAAACAGGACCATGTTATTACAGAAATCACTGACACTAGAGGACGTGACCATGGACTTCACGTGGGAGGAGTGGCAGCTCCTGCCCTCTGCTCAGAAGAACCTGACAGGATTTGATGTTGGAGAACTACAGGAACCTGGTGTCATTGGGTGAGGATGGCTCCCCTGTCACTCAGATGGTCCCCATCAGTGGCCTTTCCTCTGTCAGCTGCTTAACGCTTCAGAGTATCTGCAGCGCTTTCTAGTGGTAGATTCTCAGGTCCTTTTCTGGCTTCAGACAAAGGTGTATAATGTGTCTTCTCCTGTGAGAGAAAAGCCCCTGTTGTGCAGATGTGAAACCTGTCAGTCCCTCAAATGTAGTGTCCTCCCACCCTGACAGAGCCAAGCCCATTTAGAAATCTGTCTTTCCCACGAGCAGGGCATCAAGCCAGCCAACCAGACGCGCTCTCCAAGCCAGAACGAGGGGAAGAACCGTGGGCGACAGAAGAGGAAGTGTACAGCGGAACCCGTCCAGGTGAGCGAATGACAACAGCAAAGTGCATGGCCTAAGAAGTCACAGTCTAATCAGCCAGGGAAGGTTCCAGGGCTGTGGGGGTGTCTGAGGATGTCTAAATAGCCGCGCCTCGTGTCCTTCCCTGATGAGAGCTTCTTTGTAGGAATTGAGAGGAAAATATGCCCCTTTTCTTCTTCTAAGAGCCAACCCCTGTTCATTTTATGTACCTCTTGATTTTTAAAAAAGATTTTATTATTATTATTATTTTAATGTTTTATTTACTTTTGAGAGAGAGAGAGACAGAGTATGAGTGGGGGAGAGGCAGAGAGAGAGAAGCAGGCACCAGGCTCTGAGCTGTCAGCACAGAGCCCAATGTGGGGCTCAGACTTGTGAACTGAGAGATCATGACCTGAGCTGAAGTCAGATGCTTAACAACTGAACCACACAAGTGCCCCTAATGATTTTATTTTATTTTTTTAAAGTAACCTCTATACCCAACATGGGGCTCGAAATCATGACCCTGAGATCAAGAGTCACATGATGTACCGACTGAGCCAACTGGGCATTCCCATCTTCATTTTTTTGTCATTGTTTGCTTAGTTCTCTTCTTCCTACATTTCTCAACTCTTTTTTATCCACTGTCGTAGTGTTTGTAAGTACTTCTTCCACACCTCCCTTGCTATGATATTCCACCTTCTAGGCATTACTCAAAACGTAGCTCTTTGAATTCAAGATAGTCTTCCAACTGGTTCATGTAACTGCTTTATTGCAAACTAGTGAGTTCCCTTCCTAGCCTTCAGCCTTGCTTTGGATGCTCTGTCCACACTGCAATCTGATCTCTGTGTTTCCATGGCTTCTTAGTGTCCTCTCAAGATTCAGATGTTGACATCCTGATCCCCAAGGTGATGGTGTTGGAAGGTGTGGCCTTAGGTGACCCTAAGGTCATTAGGGTCCTGCCCTTTCTGCCATATTAGGTTGCGGCTAGAAGGTACTGCCCATGAGGAAGCAGGCCTCGCAGACACTGGTACCCTGATCTGGGACTTCCCAGCCTCCAGAAATATGAAATACATTTCTGTCCTTTTTTGTTCTAGCAACCTGAATAAACTAATAAGACACTTCTCTTTCCCCGCTCGGAAATTGTCCAAAGGTTCTGTTTTCCATTTCTTGTTCTGTTTTCCTGTCCTTAAACTTTTCCTTCAATTTGTGAGGTAAGCTCTTATCCTCGATAAAAACTCCTAAGTTCACAGAAACTCCTAAATGAATTCAGACTTTTTAGTAAGGAACTAAAATCACTTTCTCCACGAGAAAATTTCTTCCAACTTTTTTTTTTTTTTTAAGTTTAGGATCTTCTAACAATTTAGAAAAATGACAACCTACTAAAGGAGGGTAAGAAAGAGCAATGGGGGCACCTGGGTGGCTCAGCCGGTTAAGTGTCTGACTTCAGCTCAGGTCACGATCTCACGGTTTGTGGGTTCGAGCCTCACTTCGGGCTCTGCTGAGAGTACAAGCCTGGAGTCTGCTTTCAGATTCTGTGTCTCCCTCTCACTCTGCCTCTCCCCTGCTTGCACCCTGTCTCTCTCTCTCTCTTAAAAATGAATTTGAAAAAAAGAAAGAGCAATGGAAATTAAGAAAGGGGTGGTGAGGTTGGAAAATCTAAGAGAGGCTGTTTCTCCAGAAGCAGAACAAAGATGTCTTTCAGGAAAGTAAGAGCATAAATGTTATCTGGAGTTGCTGATTCAGCAAGCAAGATATAAACTAAGGGACAGGGATGTGATCTTAGTGCTGTCGTCCCAGTCATACAGTTGAGTGTGTGTGTATTGCTGCAGTTTGAATTCTCTGTTCATGAAATGGTCTCTAACGGCTCCCTCGTGTCTTCCTTCTATGAATTCTCTTAGTATTTTGTGCCCACAGCATTGAAACACCCAATCTTGAAAACATCGTATCTATTTTTCAAACATTTCTTTAAATTTTTTAAATGTTTGTTTATTTTTGAGAGAGAGAGAAGAGAGTGAGGGAGACACAGAAACTGAAGCAGGCCCCAGGCTCCGAGCTGTCAGCACAGAGCCTGATGCAGGGCTTGAACTCACAGACTGTGAGATCATGACCTGAGGTGAAGTCAGACACTTAACTACTGAGCCACCCAGCTGCCCCATTTTTCAAAAATTTCTTAAATCCAAGGCTTCTGTTGGAGATAATACATGCATCCAGTCCTCTCTCTCTCAGCCTGGGTGATTAGATCTCTGGTACAAGTCTGGGGATGTCACTATCTGATATTCTATGAGGTTGCTGTTGCAGCACTTTATTTGGGGACTCACAGCTACAATGCTGAATTTCAGAGGAAGCAAAGAAATACCACCTAGTAGCAAAGATGTTTGTGGTGAATATAGGACATGGATCCATGAAAATCTATATGCAGTACAGGTTTTGAGCATAAAGTATTGTTGCTAGAATTCAAGGTTGAGGTTACATGTCAAAATGATTAGCAGAGATGTGATACTGTGGAAATCTAGAGGAAATGGAACCTGCAGTTATATAGAGAGCCTGGAGAATAATGGCAGGTTATGTAGGAGCATACCTTGATTTTAAATAAAGAACATAATAAAGGACAAAGAACAGAGGCATAAATAGTAGGAAATCTGCAAGCCCAGGGCCAAGATTGCCACAGATCAGCCTGAAGTTTCGCAAAGACCAGTGTCAGAGGGTATTTTGGGGGGAGCACTGGAATGGAAACAGGTAAATGGGGTAATCATGGCAATGTTGACTTTTTTTTTTTTAGTTTATTTATTTGAGAGAGAGAGAGAAAGTACGAGTGGGGGTGGGACATAGAGAGGGTGGGGAGAGGGAGAATCCCATGCAGGCTCCACATCAGTGGAGAGCCTGATGCGGGGCCCGAACTCACAAACTGTGAGATCGTGACCTGAGCCAAAGTTGGAGGCTTAGCCAACTAAGCCACCCAGGCGCCCCAAGGCAATGTTAACTTTTATTGCCAGGCTGACTGTTGAGACTTTATGTATTAGTAATTAAAAAACTAGTTGAGGTAGCATGATGAATGGTAGGGGTTTTTTGTTGTTTTGTTATTTCAGTTTTGGGTTGCCTTAATTTCTACCTGGTGGCAGCTGATTGGGAGGGCCAGAGGTTGTAGGAAAAACAACCTATCGCTTACCCGAGTCTTGGTTCGGAAGGAGGCAAGTGGTCCTTTAGGCTGCTTAACTGAGGCCAACACGGAGACAGAAGTGCGGAATTATGGAAGAAGATGTAGTCCTTTGCAAGATGAGGGGTCAGTGTCGTAGGGATGTCAAAATGGGAGGAAATCAGATGCGACATCTGTATAGGTACAGCATGCAGAATGTGACTGAAGTTGACAGTCTTCTTCTCCCATGTGGAAGCACATCTGTCCCTGGAGAAGTCTGCATGTCCACCAGGCTGGTGGAATTTCCTGGATGCTCATTCTCTCTCATCTTTGCCCCTTTCTTCAGGAACGTGCCCCAACTTGACTAAAAGCTGGAGTGTGAAGATAATAGTCTCTCTTTCAATGTTGTATGACCAGGGTGATGGTGCTCTGCAGAATGAAGAAAAGGGTACATTTTAGAAAGCGGACAACCCCCCCAAGAGTATCACAGCTATGTCAAGCTCAACTACAGAGGGCCCAGCATTCTGAATTGCCTCTCTGAGATGTTCGTAACAAGTCTTTGACCACCATAGTCTGTTTGTCTCCTTTGCTGGGATCTTCCAAACCAGAAGTCTGAATGTTTGAGGGACTAACATCTTGGTCCTTTTCCTCAACTTTCTTTCAGTCTTTGCATTCTCTGAACATGACCTCAGCTTATCCTTTATCCTTAAATATTTACATACTGATGCTTTCTGCATCATTGTGTCCACTCAGGCCAGTTCTCAACATTTATATATCCAACTGGGTACTGGAACCTTGCTGTCTGATAAAAATCGAAGTGGGGCCACCTGGATGGCTCAGTCGGCTGAGCGTCTGACTTCGGCTCAGGTCATGATCTCACAGTTTGTGGGTTCGAGCCCTGCGTCGGGTTCTGTGCTGACAGTTCCCAGAGCCTGGAGCCTGCTTCCAATTCTGTGTGTGTCTCTCTCTGCCCCTCCCCTGCTCATGATCTGTCTCTCTCTGTCTCTCAAAAATAAATAAATGTTAAAAAAAAATCAAAATGTTTTTATGCTTCAGAAAGTCCACTTATTTCCCCCACATTCTGAACCTCAGTAACATCCACCCTCTTGAAGAAAGTTTCCACCTACCTCTTGACTCCAGCAAAATATTTAGGAGTGAACCTTAAGTCTTCATGTCTTTTCTCCTCCCATTTTGAACTCACCAGTGAGACTTGTCTTACTCCAGTGTGTCCTCATTTCCTCCACCTCTTCATCTCCTTTGCTTCTTCTAACCACTTCTCATAATTTGCAGCTGCCGCCCTTTTTTGTTTTTTCTTTTTTTAATATTTATTTTTGAGAGACAGAGCGTGAGTGGGGGGGAGGGTGCAGAGAAAGAGGGAGACACAGATCCAAAGCAGGCTCCAGGCTCTGAACTGTCAGCACAGAGCCCGACACGGGGCTCGAACTCATGAGCCGTGAGATCATGACCTGAGCTGAAATGAGTCACTTAACCGACTGAGCCACCAGGTGCTCCTGCCTCCCTTTTTTCTTTGCTTAGTTCATTTTCCTTACCTAGAATGTAAACTCCAAATAATACGTTCATGTGTCCCCAACACCAGCACTGTGGCCAGTACCTGACAGGCATTTTATAAGGATTTGTGGAAAGACTGAATGCAGCCCTCATAATGCTGGAGGAAGTTTTCCTTCCACCTGTGTTTTCTAACAGTGACTTTCTTATTTTTACTCTCTCTGCTTGTTTTGTAAGATGCTACTTAGAAAGCAGCCAACTCTATAGTTATTCACTGTGAATTATCTAAACTTGTTTGTATGCTTTTTGCTTTTGCCTCTTGATTTTTGTGTATTATTTTTAACCAATGTTCAAGAAATAAGGAACATTATTAGAGACTCTTACACTGAGATCACACTGTCAACACTAAAGATTGGCCAGTCCACACCTAGGCATTCATTGTTCTCTTCTTTCATAGAAGCCGAGGAAGTTGATGATCATCTACTGTGACACTTGCGTAGCTGGAGGTGCCTAAAGACAACTAGATATGGAACGGTGCTGTGAACATAATGCTTTTGAAAATATTGTCCGTCTGGACCACCATCATTTTCCTTTAAGGCAAAATTAGGGGAAACTCTGAAATCAAATTTAAATTCAGCCAGTTAAAGCAGAGGCTGTGAAATAAAGAACCTTGTTGAGTGTAGTGGAGATGAGAAATCCTTTCTCCTTACAAAGTGTGAGAAAATTCATACTAAAATTGCCTGAAATTGGAAAACCCATCAGCACTAAGACTCCCATTTGTAAGTATCAGAAGGCTCACAAAATTGGGAAATGCACATGTGCAGTGAATGTGGGGAATCCTTCATCAGAAACTCTCAGCTCACAAAACATGAGAGGGTTCACTGGGGAGAAAAACCCCATGGATACAGTACATGTGGGAAAGCACATACCACAAAGTTCAGGCTCACTGAACACCAGAAAATTCATACAGGGAAGAAGCCTTCTATAGGTGATGTGGCAAAGCCTATTTTATAGGAAGTCATAAGTCATTATACACAAGAGAAATGGAAGACGAGAAAACCCCGTTGATGTACTAAATGTGGCAGAACCTTGCTCATTAAATGACATCTCATTTTACTTTAGAAAACTCATACCTGAGAGAAACCCTATGTATGATTGTGGAAAGGGCTTCACCCAGAAGGTTAGTTTTGTTGTACATTGGTGAACTTGTATTGCGGGAGAAACCCCCTATATGCAATGAATGTGGACAAGGCTTCATCCACAAGGTGGGCCTCTGATGACATCAGGGAATTCATACAAACACGGCTTCCTTTGTATGTAGGGACTGTAGAAAATTCTGTCCTCAGAAGGCACCTGGGTGGCTCAGTTGGTTAAGTGTCCAGCTTCGGCTCAGGTCTTGATCTTGTGGTTTGTGAGTTCGAGCCCGGCGTAGGGCTCTGTGCTGACAGCTCAGAGCCTGGAGCCTGCTTCGAATTTTGTGTCTCCCTCTTTCTCAGCCCCTCTTCACTCATGATCTGTCTCTCTCTCAAAAAATAAATAAACATGAAAAAATTAAAAAAAGAAAAAGAAAAAGTCCTGTTCTCAGAAGTAATTTCTCATTACACATCAGAAAATGCACGCAGGAAAGAAACTTCATAAATGTAGGGAATGTGGGAAAACCATCAGGAAGCAACTTCTCATTATGCATTAAAGAATTCCTTCAGGAGAGAGATCTATGAATGCACTGGGTATGGGAAAGCTTTTGCTTACAAGTCTTGCTTTATTAAACGTAAACACACATGAAGGAGAAACATAGATTCATAAAAGTGGAAAACCCTTCCACAGAGTCACAGCTTCTTAGAAGTGAAACTCTTAATTTGGTGACTGTGGAAATGCCTTCTGTCACCTCTCAGACATTATTAAATAGCAGTGGGCTCCTAGCAGATAGGAACATAGTCCTTTTGGAACACCTCTTGCTAGATTGGGCCCTCCAGAGATAGCAGAAAATCTGCCTAGGGGAACAAAAATCTTATAAATGTAACTGTGCCTTCAGTGGTTCATTATTTCACATACTATGTCTCAAAAAAAAAACCTATAGGAAGGAAACAGATATCTTCAGAGAAGACAAACAGTGAACAAAAAAATTCCTGGCTATTATATAGTTAAGTGTACTTTGAGAGAACTATGAATGCAGAGACCGGGAAAGCCTGATAAATTTCATTCTCTCTATATATTGTTGATACAGAGACATAGTCTGATGTTAGTAACCCTGTTGTTTCTCAGTCTGCCTCTTTTGTTTCCTCCCCTATGTTCATTTGTTTCTTATATTCCACGTGGGTGACATCATAAGGTATCTGTCTTTCTCTGACTTATTTTGCTCAGCATAATATTCTCTAGCTTCCACACTGATTGCTCAGTTTTGTCAACTAATCTGGAATGCCTGAGATCATAAGTGAAGCAAAACACTGCTGTGAATATGAGATATGGTAGTTGGTATCTGGATGTTGCTAGGAATGAAAATCTTTATAATATAGAGTTGGTTGATAGGAAAAAGCAATATTTGACGAGTGGAGTTTGGGGAACATGTATCTGTTCAATTTCCTGAGGATAGTGTGTTTCCTGAGGATAGTGTGGAGGATTAATTGAAAAGTGGTGCCCCTTTCACAGATTTTCAGGACTTTATATTATGTGAAGTCACCTGAGAAACAGCCATACAATAATCACTGTTCATTCGGTGAAGATTTGTGAAGTACCTCCTTTGTACCCAGTATTATTCTACCAGTATTAAGGACACAGAGGTGAACAAAATGTCTTTGCCCTCCTGGAATGAGTGTTAAGTTAGCTGAATTATATGTAAGTGGTATCTTCACACTTCATCTACCATACTCAGAGTATATAAACTCTACATTAGGTGAAATAGGTGTGAAATACTGGATCATGGGGTTTGTATTTAAAATAATGTGGAGTTAGAAAGATCCTAAATACATTTTTCCCCAAGGAGAGTATTTGAATGGGAGACAAGGGAAGGACTCCTATTAACAATGTATAAATAATCAGCTGATGGATAAGGAAGATGTGGTATATATATACAGTGGAATATTAGCCACCAAAAAAATGTGAAATCTTACCATTTGCAACGATGTGGATGGAGCTAGAGAGTATTATGGTAAGCAAAATAAGTCAGAGAAAAACAAATACCTTATGATGTCACTCATGTGGAATTTAAGAAATAAATGAACATAGTGGAGAAAAACAAAGAGGCAAACCAAGAAACAGACTCTTAACTATGGAGAACAAACTGACGGTTACTGGAGGAAGGGCAGGGAGGGATGGATTAAATAGGTGATAGGGATTAAGGAGTGCACTTGTGATGATCACTGGATGTTGTATTAAGTGATGAGGCACTAAATTCTACACCTGAAACTAGTATTACACTGTATGTTAATTAACTGGAATTTAAATCAAAACTTGGAAAGAAAAAAATAACATATAATTCAGGATACAAATATGTTTTTTAGAAATGCCTATGTCTTATTTCCCCACATTGGTTATACATTCCTTGATAGTTTTGTACTAATTCAGTAGCCATTAGCTACATGTGGTTATTTAAATGTAAATTAATTAAAATTAAACATGTATTTCCTCAAAATCAAGAGTTCACATTCCAAGAGTTCAGTAGTTATATGTGGCTAGTGACTACCATGTTGGACAATACAGATGTATTACATCATCACAGAACCGTCTGTTGATTGGTGCTGCTTTATAGGGTCATACATTCTTTGTGACACAGAAGAATTAAAGGGATTATATGTTATTTGGAAGATGGTGAATGGACTATAAAGAAAATGTCCTATCAGTGCAAAGAATGAGCAATTGTAAGGCAGTTCTAAAGAATGGAATTGTTTAAAAAAAAAAAAAATCCTGTGTATATGTATGTTGTTAGGCTAAATGTTTGCCTATGAAAGGGGGAGAAGAGGAATGGGATCCCCAGAGAAGCAAAATAAAAAGCATGAGAACCTCAGTCTAAGATGGAGAAAAGCTGGGATATGAAAAGGGGTAAGATTCCTCTTGGGTGTACTGGAGAACCCTTAAATTTTTCACAGCCCTGTCGCCTTGAAAGTTGCTGTAATTTGAGTTCCCATTTCCTCTGTGACCTGCGTAACAGCACATGTGGTTTGTTCTTTCTATTCCTTTTTCCTCTTAAGAGTGGGGCTCTTGTCCTCTCTCTTCTTTCCAGAGTCTTCCTCTTGATCATAAAGATATTCTGCTTGAGTCCTGGTTAGAGAAAAAATGGATGTTTGCTACGCAGTAGCTGTTTTACATTTCCATCAGAAACCCTGGATTAAGGGGTGAATTCAACCCAACACATTTTTTTTTACATTTTTATTTTATTTTTTGAGAGAGCATGAGCAAGGAGTGACAGATAGAGAGGGAGACACAGAATCCAAAGCAGGCTCCAGGTACTGAGCTGTGAACACAGAGCCGGAGGTGGGGCAGGAACCCAGGAATGCGAGATCATGACCTGAGCTGAAGTTGGATGTGTTCAATGGACTAAGCCATCCAGGTGCCCCACCTCAACATATATTTTTAAGCTCTTAAACTTGGTTATCTCAATACTTGAGATTTTATTCTGTAACGCAGTCATTAGATAACTGAGAACAGGAAAATTTTCATGATTGAGTTGTGTTTTACAAGGATCACTTTGCCTGCTATATGAAAAGGAGCTAGCACGGACCAACGGTGCAAGCAGGGACAGTTTTAGTACCACGTGGCAGACTCGGCCAGCATAGTAATGATGGGGGAGTGTGAAGATGGAACTGTTTTTGTGCTTTAACCTGTGGTTACAGGACTTTATCAGGTGCAATATGAAAATTATAAGGGCCTACAGGTTTGAACATACAGGGGCAAACAGATTAACCTGGCGTCTGTGACACAGCCTGTGTTCTTGAGATCTCTGGTTCCTCGGGTGGGGAAGACTTCTAAGCTCAGGAACTGGCATTGGAGGGTGGGGATGGAGAGGAGAATATGAGCCAGAGCAGGGCTAGAAATGGGAAGTAGGCCTGCAAATGGCTGGCAAACATGTCTCCGTGTAGCGATGCAGATACACAGGGCTGTGGTCAATCTGCTTTTTGTGCTCATTTTATTTCCTACACGTGAATGTTCACAACTGGTGCAATATCCAAAACTGGAAACAACCCAAAGGCAATTATGCTGTGTACAAGAAGCCAGAAAAAGGAGCACATAAGTACATACACGACTAATTTCATGAATATGCTGCAGACTAATCTTTATAATTTTTTGAATTAACATTTATTTATTTTTGAGAGACGGAGCACGAGTGGGGGAAGGGCAGGTAAAGAGAGGGAAACACAGAGCCTGATTCCCGGCTGGAACCCACAAACCGTGAGAGCATGACCTGAACCAAAGTCCCATGCTGCACTGACGAAGCCACCCAGGCGCCCCGAATCGTTAGGGGCAGAAGCGGCTGCCTGGGATGAGTGAGAGACATGGATGGGATGAGGCTGGCAAGAGGCTCGCAATGTCCGGAAGTTCTGCTTTCTCTGCGACCGCCGAATGCCTCCACCCCGAGTGACTTTTCCAAACCGTGGTCTCCCCGGCACCCTCGCGGAGCTCCCGGAAGCGCCGGCTGCCTCCCGGCCGACGGGCACTCGCCCCGGGGCGCAACCGTCTCCGGCCACGGCGCACCTCCTGCTTTCCTGGCAAGCCTGCTTAGCTTTTACACGGCCTCCGAGGCTTTTCTTAATGAGAACCGAGGCCGAGGTGCCCGAAGGTGGTTTTAATTTCCCGCCGAGCTGAGACATCACGGCGGTAGGAGCCGAAGGGCTCTGGCCTTGGTCAATTGGGCGCCGTTCCGCGTCCCCTACAACTAGGGCCCTCTGTCCCTTCCAAGGTTACCGCCGTGTCACGTCTGCTTCGCGTGAGCCCGAGACTTAACATCTCCCCATCTTCCTGTGAGGCCTGGGGGGCGGCAGGGAGTGCTAGGGTTTCCGCGGCGCGCGCTCACCCCCGCGTCGCGGCGCCGACACCGCCGCCCAGGGTTCCGTACGTCAGGCTTGCCAAGATGGCGGCCCCCAGCGCCCCGAGGAGACGGCCGCGCGGATGTATGACCTCATAAGGAAGAGCCGGAAACCCGTATCCGTTCTCCATAGAAACGCGCCAGAAACGCCGCTGATCCTCGTCAGGTGTTCCCGACAGAGGAGGCTGGACGAGGGAACTAGAGGGAAGGAAGTTTGGGGAAGTAAGTTAGACCCTGAAGAGGTCGCTGCAGGTTCAGGAGAGACTCAGGTCATTGTGTGGGTCGGTTTGTAGGAAAGGCGGGGAGAGGGACGGCCTGTCGGCCTCTAGGTAAGTTGTTGCTCCCCTCAGTCGGTGAAGGTAAGGCAGGGCGGGTATGTGTTTGGAGGTGAGCACGGAGGAGTCTGTATTGAATGTGTGAAATAGAGATGTCTTTGGGGTCAATCCTGGGGGGCTCTGGTGGTCAGTGATTAAAGGTGTCAAGAGATCAACTACTGAAAGTCCTGAGGTCAGGGTTGAGGGTCTTCGCAGGTCACTCAGCCTGTAGGTGATTGGCAACTGGTGGGGTGGTGTTTGCCAACGAAGGCGGCGTTTGGCTCTGGTTCTGCAAGAATTTGGAGCTTAGTGATTGAGGAACCATTAAGGGAGGTCAGTTTACATATGCAGCTGATCTGGTTTTGGTATTGATCCGGTGGGGTCGTGGCTTGTCTTTTCTGCAGGATTGTGTGACAGCAGGCTTGGAGGCTCAGGAGCCCTGGCTGGTTCTTGCGTTGGACTCAGACTGGCTCCTGGAACAGACGTGTTGAATGTTAACATTCCTGAAAAACTTTAGGTTCAAGTTCCTCCTGCATATAATTTTCTAATCTCTTTTGGCTCCCCACATCATTCCATCCATCTCAATACCCGGAAATGAAAGTTTTGGGGGAGATAAAGAATTCAGCAGATTTTGAATTAATTAGCCTTTTTTTTTTTTTAAATTAAGCTTATATTTAAGATTCTGTGTTGATCCTTCTGTAATTTTGCTGTGTATTGTTTTGGATATTTCCTCTCAGGTTATATATATATCATGTAAGTTCTGCTATTTTCCCTGTATTTATTTTTAAATTTTTTATGTTTATTTTTTTTTTTTTAGAGAGAGAGACAGTGTGAGAGGGAGAGGAGCAGAGAAAGAGGGAGATACAGAATACGAAGCAGGCTCTAGGCTCCAAAGTGTTAGCACAGAGCCCAAGGTGGGGCTCAAACCCATGAACTGAGAGATTATGACCTGAGCCCAAGTTGGACACTTCATCGACTGAGTCACACAGGCGCTCCTCAGTATTTATATTTTTGAATTGTCTTTGAATTTTTAATTTTTGGAGGTTTTTTAAAAATTTGATTCTATAGCTCATATTCTCTCTCTCTCTCTCTGGGGTGCTCGTTGTTCTGCACATTGAAGCGTATGTACATAGGGTAAAGAGATAGGAGAGCAACATAAAGGAAAAATTCACTGTTCCTCACTGTCCATATGGCCTTATTTCTAAAATTGATCTGAAAATTACTTGCCACTGAGGCATAGTTATGTTCTGATCTCCTTTGCCACTTCCCTTTACCTGCTACTTCAGGGTCTTATGGCTAAGGTGTGATTTCTGGGGAACCAAATAGACACAAATACTGGGGATCATATGTCAAGGTGAGTGCACAGCAAGAGAGGATGTAACACTGAAAGTAATTTTGCTCTTCGGCCTACAGGTCCTGACAAGAGACAAGAAATGAATTAAGAAAGAGGAGGTTCCAGGACCTAGACAGTGTCATTTCTGGAGCACTTTCGACTGGCGACTAGATTTCTAACTAGAAATTTAGGACATATCCAGAAGAGACAAAGACAGACTATCCCAGTTGCTGGCCATTTCTCAGAACAGAAGAAAATGATCAATGCCCAGGTGAATTTTGTCTTTTGTTATTCTCTCCTTTCTTCCCTAGTGGATTGATAGAGGCTTGTAAAAAATTTAGAGAGCCTGGGTGGCTCAGTCAGTTGGTTAAGCATCTGACTCTTGGTTTCGGCTCAGATCATGATCTCACAGTTGGCGAGTTCAAGCCCTGCACTGGGTTCTGTGCTGACAGTGCAGAGCCTGATTGGGAATCTCCTTTTCTTCCTCTCTCTCTGCTTCTCTGCTCACATTCTCTCTCTGTCTCTCAAAATAAATAAACTTTATGTTTTAAAAAATCAGTTCAGTATCTAGAGAGAAATAAACTTAAAAAAAGTTTTTTTTTAATTTTCTTCTGAGAGAGAGCGTGAGCAGGGGAGGGTCAAAGAGAGAGGGAGACACAGAATCCAAAACAGGCCCCAGGCTCTGAGCCGGCTATCAGCCCAGAGCCTGACCCAGGACTCGAATCCACAAACTGAGATCATGACCTGAGCCGAAGTCAGATGCTTAACCGATTGAGCCACCCAGGCACCCTTAGAGAGAAATAAACTTTGAATCTAACTCCAACATCTTAGCAAAGTAGAATCAAGAATATAGTGTTCATGTGATTCCTAGGAAATGACCAGCAGTGGAACATAAAGGATCCTCTGGGTTACAGCAGCTGGCACACTGCATCTAATACGTGTGACAGCCATTACAAGAGAGTCGTGCTAAGTTATATGATACGCAGTGACTGAGAGGAGAAAGCAAAAAGGTTCCTCAGGCGATGTCAATATTTCTTGGCACTGAGGGCTCAGTAAAAAGTTTAGATTCTTCTTAGAGGTGATGGGGTGGACAATGTTTTAAGCAGTAACCTTTTTTTTTTTTTTTTTTTAGAGTTTATTCATTTTGAGAGAGAGACTATGAGTGTGGGAGGGGCAGAGAGAGGGAGAGAGAAAATCCCAAGCAGGCTCTGCGCTGGTGCAGAGTGTGACATGGGCCTGTGAGTTCACGACCTGAGCTGGGATCAAGAGTTGAATGCTTAACGAACTGAGCCACCCAGGTGCCCCAGAACAGTAACCTTCTAATGAAAGCAGCCGCTGACTCCCTACTGCTATTTATTACAGACTTACACAGAGACTTGTGGGGGGATGGACCAAGCCAATTCAGTGAACACAGTTTCTTCAGGGGACCAAACCAAGGCTCCAGAAGCAGGTGCCTGTAATGGCATTCAAGTACAAATTTGGCATTAGATAGTTGCAGAAAATTTTGTCTGGTAAGGGTTTGAGGTACTGGGTTCCAGGGTGTTTGCTTTACCACTTCGTGTTATCTCAGAAAATGCAGAATCCTTTCCCATTTTTAGATCCACGTTGTTGTTTTTTTTACCTACTCTTCTTTTTAGTGTTTTTGTTTCCTATAACTATACAAATTGCTTACGAGTACCTTGTAAAGAAAAAAAAATCAGGGTACCTGGGTGGCTCAGTGGTTAAGCATCTGACTCTTTTTTTTTTTTAAATAGTTTTTATTTATTTCTAGGAGAGAGAGAGAGAGAGACAGCGTGAGCAGGGGAGGGTCAGAGAGAGAGGGAGATACAGACTCTGAAATTGGCTCCAGGCTCTGAGCTGGCAGTCAGCACAGAGCCCGACGCGGGGCTCGAACCCACGAACCGCAAGATCATGACCTAAGCGAAAGTCGGACGCTTAACCGACTAAGCCACCCAGGTGCCCCAAGCATCTGACTCTTGATCTCAGCTCAGGTCATGATCTCATGGTTTGTGAGTTCAAGCCCCATGTCAGGCTCCGCAATGATGGCGTGGAGCCTGCTTGGGATTCTTTCTCTTCCTCTCTCTGCCCTTCCCCTGCTCATGCTCTCTCCTCTCTCTCTGTCAAAACAAATAAATGAAACTTAAAAGCAAAAACGTAAATTCCCTCTTCATGTCCTCTGTCCTCATTCCCTCATACCACTGTAACAGATGTTTGGTACGTCCCTGCTGTCCCCGGACCTGTGTGTGCCTCTGTGTACATGAGCCCACTTAACAAATGTCATTGGATCTATGTACATCTGTGTATGTAAGCACATCTATCATGACATTTTGTGTATCAATGGAATCATACTTCAAAGAACACAATCTGCTCTTAATTCAAGTATTTAAAGAAATAATGACTGCAATGGATTGATGAATATTAACTATAGAAAATTCCATTTGTGTGGAGTCATACTCAATGAATTAAACTGTGTAAAGGATTTAGTGGCTGCCTCCTAAGTTATATGTGGATCATCTGTGCCTGAAATCTTTGCCAATGCTTAATGATAGGATATTGTCAGATTGCATAATTGCATTCTGGGGCTTGAACCCACAAACCGTGGGATCATGACCTGACCCGAAGTTGGACGTTTAGCTGACTGAGCCACCCAGGCACCCCTAAAATCCTTGTAATTCCCTAAGTGAAAAGAGTACTAGAGGCATCTTTGGTCCAATATTTGGTCTTTGATCTCATCTGTGACAGAGTTCCTAAATCCCTTGGAATGTCCTGGGTGATAGGAACAGCTCTTGTTCTAATGGTGTGACTCTAGGTGGGCTCCTTCATGGGGGTGGTCTGCAGAGAGGCCAAGGCATGATCAGAAGTGTGGAGTTTTCAGCTGTATCCCCATTATCCAGAGAGGGGAGGGGCCTGGAAATGGAGTTCATGACTCACCATGCCTGTGTAATGGAGCCTCCATAAAATCCCAAAGGTGTATGGTTTGGAGAGCTCCGAGCTTAGTGGGTGTGGCTGCTGAGAGGGTGATATCCCCTCATACCTTGCCCATCCCTTTCATCTGGATGAAATCTGTGTCTGTATCATATATAATAAACTAGTACATGGTTAAATAAACTGAGTTCTCTGAGCCGCTTAAGCAAATTAATCAAACCCAAGGAGGGGGTCAATGGAACCTCCACTCTGTAGCTTGTTAGTCAGAGCACAGTTGACAACATGGACTCGGATTGGTGTCTGAAGTGGGGGCAGGGGCAGTCTTGTGGAACTGACCCCTTGACCTGTGAAATGTGACACTGTCTCCAGGTAGGTAGTGTCAGAATTGAGTTGAATTATAGGCCATCCAGCTGGTGTCAGAGAAGTGCTTTAAAAAACACAAAAAAACACCTCATATACTTCAGACTTGGTCTCAGCATCATAGTTGTTATTAGCAGGGCAACTTCCTTTATATTCCTCATGAATCAATAAAAGAGAATCGTTCATATTAAACAGGACCATGTCATTATAGGAATCGCTGACACTGGAGGATGTGGCCGTGGACTTCTCCCGGGAGGAGTGGCGGCTCCTGGCTCCCGCCCAGAAGGACCTGTACAGGGACGTGATGCTGGAGAACTACAGGAACCTGGTGTCAGTGGGTGAGGACGGCTCCCCCATGTCCCGCAGAAGGTGCTCGGTCAATGGCCTTTCCTTTCTCAGCTGCTTACACTTCAGGGTGCCTGCACTGCTTTGAATGGCCAATTTCCAGGACCGCCTCTGGCACATTCTAAAAGGGTCTGATGTTCTATTAGCTGTTTTTATTACCAAAACAAATGATGCCAAGCATGTGGGGTTTTTCTGCACCAACAACCAGGTCTCTAGCTCTTCAGGTACCAGCTAGGTGTCCTGCAATCCATTTCGGTTCTGATGCTACCCAGAGTGGGCGTCAGACTCCACAGGTTTAAGGCTCAGTACCACAGGACTGCCCTCACTTTGGATTCCAGTTGCAAGTATTGGGTACCCGGTGTACCCACACTTCAGTCCAATTATAAATTGAGCATTCCTGCAAACGCCCCCCCCCCCTTCCAGTCTGCTAATTTGCTGGCACAGGTCACAAAGCTGAGGAAAGCACTTTATTTACTTAAGATTACCATTTTACAGGGGTGCCTGGATGGCTCAGTTGGTCAGGTGTCTGACTCTTTATTTTGGCTCAGGTCATGAGCTCATGGTTTGTGAGATTGGGCCCCATGTTGGGCTGTGCTGACAGTACAGAGCCTGCTTGGGATTCTCTCCCTCTCTCTGTGCCCCTCTCCCACTCGTGCGTGCACACACTCTCTCTCAAAATAAAGAAATGAACGTTAAAAAAGAAGATTAGCATTTTATTATAAAGTATAAAACTCAGGAGCAGCCGAGAGGAAGAGATGTAGATGGGAAAGTATGAGGGGAGGGGTGTGGGCCTTCCACGACCTGTCCAGGTAAGCCACCCTCCCAGGACCTCAATGTGTTCACCAGCCTGGAAGCTCGCCCAGCCTGGTAGTTTAGGACTTTTTATGGAGATTTCATTATGTAAGCAGGACTAGGAAACCATTAGCCACTGGTGATTAACTCAGTCTCCAGGGGGAGGCGGTGGCGGTTGGAGCTGAAGGTTGCAACCTTCTCATCAGTCTTGGGTTTTTCTGGCAGCAGCCTTCAGGTTAAAGCTAGATTGGGGCCCCTGTCACCAGTCATTAGTTCACAGAAAGACACCCCTCACTCTGGAGAGTCCAAGGGCGTTAGAAGTTCTTGTGTCAGGAACGGGAACTTAGACCAAATCCTGTGACTGATGTTCCTGTCACGGCTGCCACTCAGGAAGGGCCTCACGAGCTCTGTGCTGGGAGTCTGGTACGAAGACTAAAGATGTATTATTGTATCACAGCATCACGTGAGCCCTCTCCCGGGAGAAGAACCCTTACTGTGCAGATGTGAAAACTGCCTCCGCCCCTCACATGTAGCGTCCTTCCATCCTGACACACCCCAGCCCACGTGTCTGTCTTTCCTACGAGCAGGGCATCAAGCCAGCAAACCAGACGCGCTCTCCAAGCTGGAACGAGGGGAAGAACCGTGGGCGACAGAAGAGGAAGTGCGCAGTGGAACCCGTCCAGGTGAGCGGGAGCCAGCAAGCTGGGTCACTGCGGAAGTCCCCCTCCAGCGGTGCGCCATGCATCTCTGCCTCACAGGACAGCTTTTCTTCCAGGTCTTCAGAGGGAAGTAGAACTCTTTTTTTCCGCTTCTGATATTTGATCCTTCCTTTTTTTCATTTTACACCTTAACTTGTGTGACTTTTGCCTAGGTTTCTTCCATGGATTCTGCAGCTGACCCCTTCTTTGTGCCCTGTCGGAGCGGGTGTCCCCATTCCTCCCACCCCGGCTGTGAAACTCCACTCTCTGGGGCTGAGTCCAAAGAGGAATGCGTGAATTCACTCTTTTTCTGACTTCTGCACCTTCCGGCCCCTCTGGAAATGCTGATTCCCCTCCTGCCAGCCAACTCCTCTCTGTATGTCGTGTCTTCACAGTAACCCCGTCTCTTCTTGGCATTAGTTCACTTCCTAGCTTTCCCCCAACACAGAGGTCTTCAGTTCCTCTCCATTTTCTCTGCTGTATTCCTGATACTTGAGATTTTCCTTTTGGCCCATGAATTAAGCTCTTTCTGTTGTCTGGATGAGCCTCCAAATCGATACCTCCCTATGTGCTGTGTAGAACTTTCGGTTCTAGATATTTTAGCTGCCTAAGATTTCTGAGTCCAGCATGAGGAATAGGAATCCTCTTCCCTCCACAAAATAATTCCTTTCGATCCCATTTTAACGGTAGATTCCCCCTTAGTACTGCACACCTTACCCTGCCCACGCTGTTAGCTGTGGTGTTCTCTTCTTAAAGATCTCTGCTGTTTCTGTTGACTGTTTCACTGGAAAAAATGGTTTTACATCATCAGTTCTAGCCTAAATCAGCTGTGACAGCTTCTGTGGCTTCCTTCCTATGGTTGATATTTCTGATATTCCTTTGGTTCATTGTAGGTCTTCCCATTATACTACATTCTCTAAATCATTTGTTTTCCCATTTTTCTTTTTTGTAAGTAGCTTTAAGATAATTCACATAACCTACAATTTGCCAACTTAATACATACAATTGAGTGCTTTGTAACATATTAACAGGGTTATGTTACCATCCCCAATTTTGAAAGATATTAATCACTTTAAAAAGAAATATTTCTGGGGCACCTGGGTGGCGCATTTGGTTAAGTGTCTGACTCTTGATTTTGGCTCAAGTCATGATCTTATGGATTCTGTGTATCTCTCTCTTCCCCTCCCTCATTCACAGTCTGTCTCTCTCTCTCAAAAATAAACAAACATTAAAAGGGGCGCCTGGGTGGCTCAGTCAGTTAAGCGTCCAACTTCAGCTCAGGTCATGATCCCATGGGTTGTGGGTTCGAGCCCCGTGTCAGGCTCTGTGCTGACAGCTCAGAGCCTGGAGCCTGCTTCAGATTCTGTGTCTCCCTCTGCCTCTGCCCCTCCTCTGTTTGTGCTCTGTCTCTCTCAAAAATAAATAAACATTAAAACAATGTTTTTAAAAAGTAAAATCTTTTTAAAAATAAGATAAAGAATAGAAAGAAAAATCTCTTCCCAGGCCTCCAGCCCCAGGCAACCACTGCTCTACTTTCTATCTCTACAGATTTACCTGTTCTGGATATTTCATATAATCATAAAATATTTGTCTCTTGTGTCTGGCTTCTTGCATTTTGCCTAATGTTTCTGAAGTTCTCCTGTGCTTTAACACGTATCAGCACTTAATTCCTTTTTATTGGTAAATAATATTCCCATTATATAGATATACCACATTTTATTTACTTATTCATCCACTGATGGACATCAGGTTTTTCCACTTTTTTTTGGCTTTTATGAATTATGCTATGAACATTAATTTTTCTTGGATATACACCAAGGAGTGGAATTCTTGGGTCATATGGAGCACAGGAAGGGCCCAAACATGGGGCTTCCAGACTCATGGTCAGGATTTCCTCCTCCCAGCCACAGTGTGTGACAATTTAGGGAGTATTGCCAGACAGGAGACCTCACTTGATCCTTTGGTGTCCAGTGTTTTTACTGGGGCTCAATCACACATTGTCCACATGGCTGAACTTTAGTTTCTAGCTCCTCCAGAAATCAGGCTAATTCATAGAGTCTCCAGTTCCTGTGAGGATCCAGAGGTTGGAACTGATATGGCTGGCCCAAAGCCTCCATCATAAATTACGTTGTTAGAATGTTCAGTGGTCAAAGACCCCAGGAAAACAGAGACGCTCCTATCAGGTAGGACATTCCAGGGGCCTAGAGATCACTTTTCTGGGGCTGAGGGCAAGGACCAGACTTCTCTTTGGTGAGGGTAAATCTTCACTGAAGGTACTGTGAACACAAACAAGACAAGGATTAATGTAGAAATAAAGAGGAAATAGAGCTCATGGCCATCCAATCAGAATAGAATGACAGCATGATATGTATAAGGTACATCTACATTTTGAATTATGAAGATGCTGCCATGAATTAGGAATGAAGATATGAAATAGGAAATGTGCAAGGTCATGGGGTTGACTATTCAGAGTGGCCTGGAGTTGGCTGGATGAAAGCCAGCATTAGAAGGTGTCTATAGGAGAAGCAATGGGGACATGGGTGTATGGGAGTATTCATGATAACATAACACGTTTATTGCCAGGATGACTGGGTTTGATAGGTGAGTAATAGAGGTAGCATGGTCGAGGGCTGTGTTTGCTTTTGTACTTTTTGTAGCTCTAGGTTGTCTGACGTTTTGACCTGGGCAGCGGTAGTACAACAATAATAAGGAATAGCTAGGAGTTCTCAGAAGAAATGAGGGTAAAGCTGACACACCTCGGTCTTAGAGGAGAAAGTCGGTCCCTTAGTACAATCTATTGCCAATGGAGACACAAATGTTGAACTACTGAAGTAGATGCTGCTGGTAGCAAGTGAAGGTACAGCACAGCAGAGATGTCGAAATGGGAAAAGTCCTTGGGTAGGACTTGTTTCCATATCCTGTACAGTAGCACTTTAGCTTCTGAAGATGACTGTGGGGTTCACTATCCAGCTGCAAGATTTCCTGCCATTCACGTTTGCCTATTCCAATATGATTGGAACACATGATAATATGACCCGGCTAGACCAAGGTTGGACTGTTGTCCACTAAATCTGATTGATGTTTGGAAAGTTAGTTTGATGGTGGTCTATAGAAAGGCAAATTTAGGAACAGGATTACTATGCAAGAGTCTCTTTCAGCTCATGTTAAATTCTAAAGGCCTTACTCTCTTACTTGCTAGGTTACAAATGCATTTATTCTGTATACACCTCGGTATGCATATTTCCCTGATCTCTCTAGTCGGAATTTGGTTTCTCTCAGTGAACTTAAAGAATCCCCAAACGGAATGTTGGACTGTCTAAAACCTTCCTCATCTTTCTTTCTCTGTGTCCTCCCAATGTTTCACCCGGTCCTCTTTTCTTAAATAAAAGGTGTGTATTATTTCTACGTGACTATCCCCATTTATACCCCCAACCAGATCTTGATGTCTATACTACATTTCTTTTTTTTTTTTTTAAGTTTATTTTGAAAGTGAGACAGAGAAAAACCATATGTGTGTGTGGTGGTGGGGGGCGGGGGGGGGGTAGGGGCAGAGAGAGGGAGAAAAACAACCCCAAGCAGGACACAGGGTTCCCTAATCCACAAACCATGGGATCGTGACCTGAGCCAAAACCAAGAGTTGGATGCTGAAACAACTGAGCCACCCAGGCGCCCTATACTACATTTCTAATAATCCTCTCAATGTTTACAACACAGACTTTCCAACACTTTCTGGATTTCAGTAATAATCCTCATCTCCATTTGACAAGTTTCTACCTACCCAGTGGCTCAAGCTGTATAGTTAGCAGGGTAATCCTGATTCCTAACCACTGTCAGCTGAATTCATCATTGAACTGTCTTTTCTTTATGCAAATATATCCTGTTTTTCTCCACTTTCCAGTCTCCATTTCTCCTTTAATCACATTTAACGATATCCAACTCCTTTCTTTTTTTCTTTTCTTCTTCCTTTGGTTTTCCCCAGCTAGATTTAAGAGCAGTGAAAGTGAGGCATGTTTCATATGTTCCAAACACCAGAATAAGTGCCTGTACACAGGAGCCATTCAATAAACAGCTTGGAGTGAATAAACGCAGCCCTCCTAGTTCTGATAGTAGTCTCTTCTACCTCCGTTCTGTGGAATGGTGTTCCTCCAACCTTGTCATCTGCTGCCAAAAATGACTTGTGTTTTAGTATCTCTGCATGTTTTACCACTTCCTAGTTAGAAAGCGGCCAAATGTACATACGTTGTC
Source organism: Hyaena hyaena (assembly GCF_003009895.1). NCBI lineage: Eukaryota > Metazoa > Chordata > Mammalia > Carnivora > Hyaenidae > Hyaena > Hyaena hyaena. The sequence continues at coordinate 497,331 of NW_024081500.1, read as the reverse complement.
AATTGTATAACCTTATTGGTACACTTATTGCTTTTTCCTTTTGTCTATATTGTTGTGTTTTTACCAGTGTGTAAGAGATCAGGAGCATTTATATATGGCATTCTGTATTATACTGTTGTCACTAAAATGCCGTTTTTAAGAAACACCAAGGAATTTTTTAAAGTTTTATTCAGCGGCGCCTGGGTGGCTCAGTCAGTTGAGTGTCTGGTTCTTGATTTTGTGTTGGGTCATGATCCCCAGGGTCATGGGAGTCCCACATCAGACTCCAAGTGTGGAACCTGCTTGAGATGATCTTTCGCTCGCTCTCTCGCTCTCTCACGCTCTCTAAGATATATAAAATAAAATAAAGTTTTATTCTCTCTAAAAAATAAAAAAGCAAAGTTTTATTCAAAACAACATTATGATTCATTGTTCTCTTCTTTTCTAGAAACTAGAAAAGTTGATAACCACCTGCAGGGTCACTGGGAAGATCAAAGAATGCTGAAAGGTATGGAGCTGGACCCTGAACATAGTGCATTTGGAAATGTCGTTCCTCAAAGCAAAAGTCATTTTCCTTTCAGGCAAAATCATATGTTTGAGTTCTATATAAAAACTTTGAAATCAAATTTAAGTTTAACCAACAAGAGCAAAGTCTGTGAAATTAAGAACTCTACTAAAGTCAATGGAAATGAGAAATCATTTCTGCATGGTAAGTGTGAAGATTTTCATTCTTCAGTTAAATTCCCTGTAAGTGCAAAACCTGTCAGCAACAAGTCCCAAGTCACTAAGCATCAGAGAACTCATGAAATAGAGAAAGCCCATGTGTGTGGTGAATGTGGAAAAGCCTTCATTAAGAAGTCTCAGCTAACAGATCATCACAGAGTTCATACAGGAGAGAAACCTTATGGATGCAATATTTGTGCAAAAGTTTTCTCCAGAAAGTCTAGGCTCAATGAACATCAGAGAATTCATAAAAGAGAGAAATCCTTTATATGCAATGATTGTGGAAAGGTTTTCACCATGAAGAGCCGTCTGATTGAACACCAGCGAACTCACACTGGAGAGAAACCCTATGTATGCAGTGAGTGTGGCAAAGGTTTCCCAGGGAAGCGTAATCTCATTGTGCACCAGCGAAATCATACTGGAGAGAAGTGCTATGTGTGCAGTGAATGCGGGAAAGGCTTCACTGGGAAGAGCATGCTCATTATACACCAGCGAACTCACACAGGGGAGAAACCCTACATCTGCAGTGAATGTGGGAAAGGCTTCACCACGAAGCACTATGTCATCATACATCAACGGAATCACACAGGAGAGAAACCCTATCTATGCAACGAGTGTGGGAAAGGCTTCACCATGAAGAGTCGACTGATTGAACATCAGCGAACTCACACCGGAGAGAAACCCTATGTATGCGAGGAATGTGGAAAAGGCTTTCCCCGGAAGAGTAATCTCATTGTGCATCAGAGAAATCATACGGTAGAGAAGTCCTATGTGTGCAGTGAATGCGGAAAGGGCTTCACTGTGAAGAGTATGCTCATCATACACCAGCGAACGCACACCGGAGAGAAACCCTACATCTGCAGCGAATGTGGGAAAGGCTTCCCCCTGAAGAGTCGGCTGGTTGTACATCAGCGAACACATACTGGAGAGAAACCTTACAGATGCAGTGAATGTGGGAAAGGTTTCATTGTGAATAGTGGGCTGATGTTACACCAGCGAACTCACACTGGAGAGAAACCCTATATATGCAATAAATGTGGAAAAGGCTTTGCCTTCAAGAGCAATCTTGTGGTACACCAGCGAACCCATACTGGAGAGAAACCCTTTACGTGCAGTGAGTGTGGAAAAGGTTTCACCATGAAACGCTATCTCATCGTACATCAACAAATCCATACAGGAGAGAAATCCTACATCTGCAGTGAATGTGGTAAAGCCTTCGCTGTGGAAACCGAGCTCATTTTACATCAGCAAATTCATACTGGAGAGAAACCTTATGAATGCAATGAATGTGGCAAAGGCTTCGCTGTGAAGAGCCGTCTAATCGTTCATCAGCGAACTCATACAGGAGAGAAGCCTTTTATATGCAGTGAATGTGGAAAAGGCTTCTCCTCAAAGAGAAATCTTATTGTACATCAGAGAACTCATAATGGAAACAAACCCTAATGACACAGTGGACATGGTCACACCTTGAGGAGGAAAATATGCCTTGTGCAACAGCGGAGATTTCACACAGGATTGACTTCCTTTATTTGTGCAAACTGTGGAAAATCCTATTCAGTACCTACCAGGGAATTTATGCAGGAGACAAACTGCATGTATGTGGTTGATGTGACAAAGTCTTCCTACACCAAGTCAGCCCCCATTGTACATCGAAGAATACATAGAAGAGAAAGACTCGATGGATTCAGTAACTGAGGATTACCTTTCTCTCATTTGTCAAGCCTTGTTAATACACATAAGAAATGGGGGCATCTGGGTGGCTCAGTCAGCTAAGCGTCCAACTTGGGCTCAGGTCACTTTCTCACAATTTGTGAGTTTGAGCCCCACATCAGGCTCTGTCTCCCTCCCTCCCTCTCTGCCCCTGCCTGTATTCTCTCTCTCAAAAATAAACACTAAAAACATACACACAAGAAATGTATAAGTCAAAGTATATAATCCTTTGCAGGGAATCTGAAATTACATGCAAGTGAACTTAGGCAGGAGACAAATCATGATAGTTTAGAGAACTCATTAAACCATCAGTGTGCTCCCAGCATACCTGAAAAAGTCAGTGTAGATTAATTAGCCTGTTAGATTTTCACCCTTGGGAAGTTGGGGAATTTGCATAGGAGTGACATCTAATGAATGCAGAGAATGTGCTAGTGCCTTCAGTGATCAATCACCTCACACCGTAGGTCAAAACAGAAAAAAACCTCTGACACATTCATTGCAGAAAAGTCTTGAGGAAACATTTTTTAGGTAATTATGTATCTGAAAAGCATACACTAGGATGAATCTTGTGACTGGAGAGAGCAGGAAAGCCTCCTATGGGAATAAAGATCCTGTCTAATGAGTGATGATAACAGATCACCAGTGTGCTCGCACACAGTAGCAACATGATGATCGTGGCAAAGTCTTTGCCTAGAAGTGGAACCTCAATAGTTGCCTGAAAGTCATGCTGACGGAAAATGGCAGTGAATATGGGAGGATTTTAGTGATACATTCTGCCTCATCACTTCTCATGAATTCATATAGAAATAAAATTTATGAACACACTAAATGTGGAGTAACTAGCAAAATATAAGAAATTCTGAAGAAAAGAAACCTCATGGAAATGATGCATACCTGAGTTTTCTGTCTCAAGTCCAACCTTAATACCCCTGAGGGCCGGGTACCTTACACCATATTCTCAATGATTCCATAATTTTAAAGTAAGGTGTTCTCAACACTGATCAAATGTTAATGTTGTACACAAGGAAGGGGTGTTCTGTGCCCAACCTGTGTCATCTGATTAGCTGTTGCATTTCTGAGACTCTAAATTCATCTCTTTCGGGCAAAAGAAAAAGTATATTTATAAATGTAATTTAACATATTTGGGTGTTATTTATCCAAGTTTATAAGTAGCATTAAGTAGTTTACAAAAGTAACCTTATATATGATTTTTCTAAAATTTTTTGAAATTATTTTAGACTCACAAATTATAAAGTGTACAAAGTTCCTGAGTACCTGCACTCAGCCTCCTCAGTGACATGATCTTACATAACTGTAATACACTATCAAAATCAATGTTTCCACTAGTTTTTGCATGTGCTAATTTGTGTGAAGTTTTATTTTTTAGTGGAGAGTTCTAAGGAACTTTATCACATATATAGATTTCTGTAAGTTCCACCATAAGCAGGAAGCAGAATTGTGGCAACACAAAGAAGCATCCTTGTGCAGCCCTCTACAGTCACACTCTCCCCACAACCCTGACCCATGGCGACCACTGACTCCATCACTCTGATTTTGTCATTTCAAGAGCGCTGTTAAAATGAAATGATACGGTATAGCCTTTGAGACAGGCTTTATTTCATGCAGCAAATTGCCCTTAAGTTCCATCCACTTTGTTGGGCATATAAATAGTTTTACTTTTAGTTACGGAGTAGTGTTCTTTGATAATGAATGTAACATGGTTTATCTGTTCAGTGTTGATGGACTTTGGGTTGTTTCTAGTATTTCACTGTTATGAATAAAGATACTAATGAATCCAGTTTCGTGTGGACGTAAGTTTTCATTTCTCTGGGATAAGTACCTATGTTAAGTTTGTGTTTGTAAGAAACAGCCAACCTTTCCCAAGGAGCCATACTAATTTACATTGCTACCAGCAGTGTACGGATGCCTCAGTTGTGTCTTTTCTAGTACTTGGCACGGTCATATCAGATCCTGGAAATCCCATCTGGTGCGTGTAGCATATAATGGTGGTCTTATGTTTCCCCAACAGCACGTGATGCTTAGCACCTCTACATAGGCTGAGAACCATATCAGGGAAAGTTGTTACTTTAGCTTTCAACCATCAAACATCATTTTAAAAACCCAAAGGGAAACAGCCTATTACATCTGATGATATATTTACCTTTTCCTCTTTTTATTTGATATTTGTATTCTATTTTTAAAATGTACTTATTGTTTAATATACATCCAAGTTAGTTAGCATATGTTGCAACAATGATTTCAGGAGTAGATTCCTTAATGCCCCTTACCAACTTAGACCACCCCACCTCCCACAGCCCCTCCAGCATCCCTCTGTTTGTTCTCTATATTTAAGTGTCTTTTATGTTTCATCCCCTCCCTGTTTTTATATTATTTTTACTTCCCTTATATTCATGTTTTGAATCTTAAATTCCTCATCTGAGTGAAGTCATATGATACTTGTCTTTGTCTAATTTTGCTTAGCATAATACACTCCACTTCATCCATGTAATTGTAAATGGCAAGACTTCATTCTTTTTGATTGCTAAGTAATACTCCATTGTATATATATACCACATCTTTATCTGTTCATCCATCAGTGGACATTTGGTCTCTTTCCAAACTTTGGCTATTGTCGATTGTGCTGCTGTCAACATTGGGGTGCATGTTCCCTTTTGAAATAGCACACCTATATCCCTCAGATAAACACCTAATAGTGCAATTGCTGGGTTATAGGGTAGTTCTATTTTATATTTTTTGAGGAACCTCCATACTGTTTTCCAGAGTGGCTGCACCAGTTTGCATTCCCACCAGCAGTGCAAAAGAGGGCCTCTTTTCCGCATCCTCGTCAACATCTGTTGTTGCCTGCGTTGTTAATGTTAGACATTCTGACAGGTGTGAGGTGGTATCTCATTGTGGTTTTGATTTATATTTCTCTGTTGATGAGTGATGTTGAGCATTTTTTCATGTGTCTGTGAGCCTCCTGGATGTCTTCTTTGGAGAAGTGTCTATTCATGTCTTTTGCCCACTGGATTATTTGTTCTTCACTGGTGTTGAGTTTGATAAGTTCTTTATAGATTTTGGATACTAACCTTTTATCTGATATGTCATTTGCAAATATCTTCTCCTATTCTGTCAGTTGCCTTTTAGTTTTGCTGATTGTTTCCTTCTCTGTGCATAAGCTTTTTTTTGATGAGGTCCCAATAGTTAATTTTTGCTTTTGTTTCCCTTGCCTCTGGAGATGTGTTGAGTAAGAAGTTGCTGCGGCTGAGGTAAAGAGGTTTTTTCCCGCTTTCTCCTCTAGGATTTTGATGGTTTCCTGTCTTACATTTAGGTCTCTCATCCATTTTGAGTTTATTGTTGTATATGGTGTAGTAAAGTGGTCCAGTTTCACTTTTTGGCATGTTGCTGTCCAGTTTTCCCAGCACCATTTGTTGAAGAGACTGTCTTTATTCCATTGGATATTCATTCCTGCTTGGTCAAAAATTAGTTGGCCACATGTTCTCTTTTCTTCATTCTTGATGTTTCATGTTTCCTTCTGTCATTTCCTTTCTGTTAAAACTTCCTTTATCAATTCTTGAGCAGGTCTGCTGGCAACAAATTGTTAGTTTTCTTAGCAAAAGGGCTCTTGTTCTCTCTCTTTTTTTTCTGGTTCTCTCTTCTTTGGTCAGTAATTTCTCTTGATATAATAAGGATATGCAATCCAGTTTACAAATCCTACTTGTGGCAAAAAAAAAAAAAATGCCATGTAGTGTTATGGTAAAATTCATACCAACTTAGTGTTGGGTAATTCATTTCTTTAAAAAAATTTTTTTAATGTTCATTTTGAGAGAAAGTGTGGGTGCATGTGCATGAGTTGGGAAGGGGGCAGAGAGAGAGGGAGAGAAAATCCCAAGCAGGCTCCACACTGTCATTGCAGAATGTGGGGCTTAAACTCATGAACTGTGAGATCCTGACCTGAGGCTAAATCAAGAGTCAGATGCTTAAGTGACTGAGTCACCCAGGTGCCCCTAAAAATACAGGTTTTGAGCATTTACACTGTGCCAGGCACCATTGTAGTCACTGGGGGCACATCAATGAACAAAATGAACAAAACAGGCAAAGTCATGGCCTTTATGACACATGTGGTGTCATGAATGTGACTGAGTAAAATAAATATATGATAGAAATGTCAGTTCTGCTAAGAGCTACGAAGAAACTTTAAGCCTAGTACATAGGTTGTAATGAAGGAGCTATTTTAGTAAGGGTTTTCAAGGAAGGCTGTTCTGAGCACATGTAATTTGAACCAAGACCTAAGTGTACTGAGGATAACCAACCAGCATATTTGTAAGCCAGGAACACTCCAGATCTAAGTGTTTCTAAGTGTTTTTTCTGGGCTTCCTGCCTCAGAATTCTCTGAGAAACTTGAAAAAGATACAAATCCTTGAGTCACACCCCAGACCTCCTAAACCAGAACTTCTAGTATTGGGGCCCAGGACCCTGAGTTTAAAAAATGATCTTTGTGAACTATACTTAAATTTTAACATCTCTGCCCTAAATCCTGGATTAGTGTTCCCGTCACCATCTCCACACTGTAATAGGATGGATTCTGGGCAGACAGTTTACGGTAAGAAAATCAGACACAAATGCTCTAGCAACCAAACCCTTAGAACCCTTCCACTTCTTATCCTTTTGTGAATCTACCCATCCTGCAAGGTCAGATCAGCTCATTCCTGAAACTGATCAGGCAGGGTCCAAGAATGGGCCACCGAGGCTGCCCTGAGCTCTCTGGACCAGATACTGAACTCCCTTTTCAGAGCTTAATATCCCAGGTGAATAGGGCTGCCCACTTGATCCCTGGAGGGAATATAATACTCTTACTATTAAGAAATTATACAAACAATAAAGTTCTAAATGTATAGAAATTAGAAAACATATATAAGCAAATGAAGAAATTTGAAATCACCCATAACTGTACCTGAGTCTAGCACTATTAACAGTATCTTCTCCCAAATTTTCAAACATACATACTTATGTCTTTTATTAAAGAAAAATGAGGTCACTTTTTATACTTACTATGTTTTGAACACCATTAAATACTCTAAAACTTTTCTAAAATTGACATCTTTTTATAATACTAAAATACCATAGAATCATGATACAAAGATGTATTGACAATGGAAAACTGCAAAAATTGGCAATGTGAAAATTTTTTTTAAATGATCATACCTGTTTAGTGACTCAAGAATGAATTTTTTATTTTTTTTCCAAGATTTTATTTTTTTAAGTAATTTCTACACCCAACATGGGGCTCACACTCACAACCCAGAGATCAAGAGTCATGGCACGTTTCATGGACTGAGCCAGCCAGGCACCCCAAGAATATGAAAACTTCTGACATTCACTACCCATAAGTACAAACCCTGAAGTAATCCAAACTAAATATTTATTTAACCAATCACAAATATTTATGATTTGTTCCTACAATGGGGTTTATAATATTTATACTATTCAGTAGATGTGTTTTTTCTTGAGAATATTAGAAAAGTTCTATTTCATTATACAGACAATTGTAGTATATTCTTTTCCCTCTTTTTTTAAGCTTATTTATTTTGAGAGAAAACAAGCAGAGGAGGGGCAGCGAGAGAGAGAGACAAAATCCCAAGCTGGCTCTGCATGGTCAGCGCAGAGTCTGATGTGGTCCTCTGTCTTATGAACCCATCTCATGAAGAGTGACATCATGACCTGAGCTGAAATCAAGAGCCAGAGGCTTAACCGACTGAGCCACCGAGAGTTCCCTGTAATATATATTTTTAAAATTGTATATACTGTTTCTCTGAGTGGATATTCCACAATTTACCAAAGTATTCGTGTATTATTGTACATTTAGGTTTTTTCTTCTAACTTACAAAATTCAACGTGGTTAATATTAAGAAAAATTTTTTACCAAGTAAGCTACTGCAATTAGAATTTCTTATAGAGAATCAAATTTTTTAATTTTTTTAAATGTTTTTTATTTATTTCTAGGAGAGAGAGAGACAGCGTGAGCAGGGGAGGGTCAGAGAGAGAGGGAGTCACAGACTCTGAATCAGGCTCCAGGCTCTGAGCTGGCAGTCAGCACAGAGCCCGACGCCGGCTCGACCACCACGAACCGCGAGATCACGACCTAAGCGAAAGTCGGACGCTTAACCGACTAAGCCACCCAGGCGCCCCAAAGAGAATCAAATTTTTAAATAGATTCAGGTTGCCTTCTAAAAAGGGAGTAGCTACTTAACATCCTCTATGATTAAACCTCCCACTCCTAAATACAATTTTAAAGTGTGCTTTTTTTTTTTTTAACTTGGGAAATGTGCAATGTATGATCATTACAACATCTCGTAATTTCATATTCTCCCAGTGCCCCACGGTCACCTTCATCTATCTTTGTAAGGAAACATACACGTTTGAACCTTCACTTCATCGCTTCCCCATAGAGGTAAGGTAGCGAAGTAGTCACTGCCAGCGGGACATTAGCATTTCTTTAGGAAGCTCTGCCCTATTGACTTCGTCTCTTCAATATCTGTCTTCCTTAAAAACAACCGCTCTCTCCCCACCCCCAAGACGTCAAATGACCACTGCTTTGGTCAACTCTGTGACCGCCGCCTTTCCAGTGACGTCTCAGCTTCTACAAACTTTTTTCCCCGCCATCAGTTAGGGTCTGAGCCAGTCTCAGCCGTACGGACACCTGCCTTCCTCTAAGATGGCCGCACCCATGCTGCTCCAGTCCGACGGCGGCGCTAGGCCGTTCACAAGGGTGCCGCCATCTTTTTCCCCTGACCGATAAATGTGCCTGGTGGCCTTAGATAAACACCGGCCTTTGAAGTCTCGCCCGGTTAGCACCGCTTTGTTGGTCATCCCTCATAAGGAGAAGGTAAAAACACTGAAGTGGCCAGTAACGATTTTGGCCTCCTCTCATAGCCGCTCTTGCCCCTTCCGTCAGAAACTCCGGGATGGGCGTGGCCACTTACGTCATAGAGCGGAGCCCGCCGTCCGAGCTCCGAAATCCCGCAGAGCTCTCAGGTCCTCGCGGGATTCACTGGCTCAGGGGGATCCGGGTCCCCAGGTATCTCCAGGAAGGGCTTCCGAACAGGAAGTAGCTTCGGACGTGGGCGGCCTTTCGTCTCTACCAGGGGCGTTTGGAGAGGTTCGGGTTCAGGTGAGTCGGGTTCTGGGCTTGGCTCGCGGCCTGTGGCGTCCGTGAAACGGGATCGTGTGTGAAGGACCGCAGTCGAGATTTTGTTTGGTTTCAGTCATTGAGGAATCTGGGGTAGCGATGGGGCCTGTGGGAGTCGGTGATAAGGAGACTGAGGAAATCATCGACCGAGAGGCCGACTGTGTTGGGGTTCGAGGTCCACGTGTGTCACTCTGCTTGTGGAACTCGGTGCTGAGAAGTGGGGTGGAAAGTTTTTTTCCGTGCGCGCTTTAGAGAAGCCTGGGTTGGTTCAGTATGGCCTTTAACGGAGGACACACTCTTAGAGAATCCTGGTGGGCGCTGTCAGTGTTTGAGGAGGTCCAGGGTCCCCGAGAGTCGGAAGGTTCAGGCTCAAACCCTGAATACCCCAAATAGACCAGAAGCCTACATTTCCCCAGCTAATTCAAACCCAGTTCACTCCTTCAAGGTCTTCACGAACTTTAGTAAAAACTTTGTCTCCCTACATCACCACTCTTTTCACTGTTCCCTCAAAATTCAGTGTGTACGGAGTGAGCTGGTGATACATTTAAGTTTACTATACTTTTGGAGATTTAAAAAACATGTTTATTTTTTAAAGCGCGCGCATGTAAGCGGAGGAGGGGTGGAGGGAGGGGGACGGGATCTAAAGCAGGCTCTGCGCCCACAGCAGTGAGCCCAGTGCCTGCTGGAACGCAAACCTTGAGATCATGACCTGAGTAGAAGTCAGGCACTCAACGGACTGAGCCACTCAGGCGCCCCTGGAGATTTCTTTTTAGGGTCATTCTAATTAAAAGCATCTCCCTTACCTTATATTCTGTTCTCTAGTAAGAGCTTCCCCCCTCCCCCCCACATATTTGGGATAATCTGTATATCTGTATAATGACAACTGATTGTATCATGTAATTTATCATCCTCCACATATCTGCATAGGAGATATTTATACATTTTTAATCATTGAAGTAGTGTCAACAGAGGTTGGTGAGCCAGTGACATGTCTGAATGAAACATAATCATTAATACAAGTAATAACATAAAATATTCTAAAGTATTCCATAATAATTTTAGTAGTAGTTTTATTGAGGTTTAATTTACATACCATAAAATTCACCAAGTCTGAGTATGTACATGTCAGCGATTTTAACTGTTTCTAGAGTTGTGCAGCCATGAGTACAATCCAATTTTTTTATTTTATGAATATAATTTATTATCAAATTGGTTACATGCAACACCCAGCGCTCATCCTAACAAGTGCCCTCCTCACTGCCCATCACCCCTTTTCCCCTCTCCCGCACCCCCGCCATCAGCCCTCAGTTTGTTCTCTGTATTTAAGAATCTCTTATGGTTTGGCTCCCTCCCTCTCTGTTTGTAACTGTTTTTTTCCCCTTCCTTTCCCCATGCTTCTGTTAAGTTTCTCAGGATCCACATATGAGTGAAAACATATGATATCTGTCCTTCTCTAACTGACTTAGTTCACTCAGCCTAATACCTTCCAGTTTCCATTCATGTTGCTGCAAATGGCATGATTTCATTCTTTCTTGTTGCCAAGTAGTGTTCTAAGCACAATCCAATTTAAAGCAATCCAATTTTAAAGCGTTTTCGTTACTCGGAAAAATTTTCTTGGTTTTCTTTCCACTCCTTCTCCACTCCCACCCCCAGCCATGCACAACCACTGATCATCTTCTTGGGTCTATTACTTTGCAATTTCTAGACATTTCATATAAACAGAAGCATAAAGTATGTATAGTCTTTTGTTGCTGCCTTTTTTGACTGGCATTAAATTTTGGTCTATATTCTAATTTTCACTAGGTTTTCCCCTTTCTCCCAGGTGATTTATTGAGGCAAAACTGACTTATAGTAAGTTCCAGATAATTAAGTCATATTGATTGGGGGGCACCTGAGTGGTCAGTCATTTAAGCACATGACTCTTGATTTTGGCTCACATCATGACCTCATGGTTTGTGTGTTCGAGCCCACATGGAGCTCTGTACTGAGAGTGTGGTGTCTGCTTGGGATTCTCTCTCTGCCCCTTTCTTGGTTTCTCTCTCTGTCTCTCTCTCAAAATAAATAAATAAACTTTAAAAACCCATATTGATTGGTAAATTTGATATATATATTCATGAAAGTGTCACTACCATGAAGATCATAAACACACCCCTCACCACCAAATTTTCTTTGTTCCCCTTCTTAATCTATCCCTCTCATACTTCCCCATCTCTCCCCAAACCACCACGCATCTATTTTTCATTACTATTCTCGCCAAGCCACCACTCATCTATTTTTTATTACTATAGGCTAGTTTATATATTTTTAAGTTTTATATAAATGGACTTATACAGGATGTACTTGTTTTTTTTTTAATTTTTTAGTGTTTATTAAATTTTTTTTTGTTTTTAATTTTTTTTTAATTTTTTTTTAACGTTTTATTTATTTCTAGGAGAGAGAGAGAGAGACAGCGTGAGCAGGGGAGGGTCAGAGAGAGAGGGAGCCACAGACCGAAACAGGCTCCAGGCTCTGAGCTGGCAGTCAGCACAGAGCCCGACGCGGGGCTCGAACCCACGAACCGCGAGATCATGACCTAAGCGAAAGTCGGACGCTTAACCGACTAAGCCACCCAGGCGCCCCTTGTTTTTAATTTTTGAGAGTGGGAGCAGGAGAGAGGCAGAGAGAGAGGGAGACACAGAATCTGAAGGAGGCTCCAGGCTCTGAGCTGTCAGAGCAAAGTCCCATGTGGGGCTTGAACCCACAAACTGTGAGGTCATAACCTGAGCCGAAATTGGATGCTGAACTGACTGAGCTACCCAGGTGCCCCTGGGCATACTTGCTTTTTAAAAGCACAATGTCCAGGGGCGCCTGAGTGGCTTAGTCGGTTAAGCGTCCGACTTTCGCTTAGGTCATGATCTCGCGGTTCTTGGGTTCTTGCCCCGCTTCGGGCTCTGTGTTGACTGCCAGCTCAGAGCCTGGAGCCTGTTTCAGTCTGTGACTCCCTCTCTCTCTCTGACCCTCCCCTGCTCAAGCTGTCTCTCTCTCTCTCCTAGAAATAAATAAAAACATGTAAAAATTTAAAAAAAAATAAAAAATAAAAAAAATAACAGCACAATGTCCAGATCTTTGAACCTTCCATATATCCTAAATGGATGTGCCTGATAATCTGCCTCCGTGGCATCGTGTTCTTATGCTTTTGCTTTCCCACCTCCTCTTTAATAGCCATGCCACATCTGCTCTACAGAGGAAAGGCATTCCTTTCACACATTTAGATCCCCCTACTTTATTGCTTTACAGTGTGAAAGCGTCAGGGGCACCAGATAAAGGCACAGTTGGAAATATTGGGGTCCTTTAAGGTAAGTGCATAACAGCAGTAATAACACCTGCTCTCTGAGGGAATGTATAGTCAAAGTCAATTTGCTCTTCACCCCACAGGTCTTGGGTCCCCAAGAACAAGAGAGATCAAGAGAAGGAATGAGGGAAGAAAGAGGAAATTCTTGCACTTGGATATCATTGCTTCTGGGGACAACTTCAAGCAGACACCAAGATTTCTGACTCTAAAAACCTTGTCGTAGATGCAGGAGACACAAAAGTCATAGAACCCATGTTACTGCTTCCTGAGCATAGAAGAAAATGATCAAGGCCCAGGTGATTTTCGTTTGTTACGTCTTTTCTGTGTTTTCTGGCAGATTTGTAGTGGCCTGGAAAAAAAATCAGTTCAACTAAAAGAAGTATAAATTGGGATATTTGGATTCTAGGGAGAAATTAACTTAGACCCTAAATTCAAAACTAGGGCAAAATGAGATCAGGAATGGATTACTCTTGGGGTCATCCTGAAAGACTAACATCAGAACTCTGTGGGTTATGTTAGCCGTCACTTGGCCTCTGGCATTTCTAACAGACATCACAGCCAGACAGACATGAAAAGCTATGTGATGTCCACTGACTCTGTGGGGAAGGCAGACCAGTTTCTTGGGGAATTTAATAATTTATGTCACTTTAGGTCTTAGGAAATTTCTTTGGTTGATGTTTTTGGAGGGGATCATTGGGGTATATCCTCAACTCACAGCCTTATGGTAAGTGGAAAAGCAGATTTCCTATAGCTGTTTCTTACTTGGCCTCCTCTGGGAATATGCCAAGCAGAGCTCAGTGGATACGGTTCTTCAGGGCACCATAGCCTGTTTACCCAGGGACCCAATTTCATAGCAGTCTGGTTTTATTCAGAAATAAAACAACTGAAATGGCCAAGGAAAGTGAAAAGATTGCATGACTTTCAAATGGTCCTCCATTTGAATAGGTAGCTGAAGTAGAGTTTGACTGGAGATTTGGCAGTAGTAAGCGGAAAGCGTTTTTCTCTATTAAGGGTTTGGATTGGGGCTCTTGGGTGGCTCAGTTAGTTAAGCATCTGACTTTGGCTCAGGTCATGATCTCGCACTTCCTGAGTTTGAGCCTCACATCGGGATTTCTGCTGTCAGCACACAGCCCGCTTCAGATCCTCTGTCTCCCTCTCTCTGTCTGCCCCTCCCCCACATGCACTTTCTCTTTTTTTCCTCTCTCAAAAATAAATATTAAAAATAAAAAGGTTTGGGGCACCTGGGTGGCTCAGTCGGTTAAGCATCTGACTTCAGCTAAGGTCATAATCTCACAGTTTGTGAGTTCAAGCCTCATGTCAGGCTCTGTGCTAACAGCTCAGAGCCTGGAGCCTGCTTCAGATTCCATGTCTCCTCTTCTCTCTCTACCCCTCCCCCACTCACTCTGTCTTTCTTTCTCTCAAAAATAAATAAACATTAAAAAGATTTTTTTAAAAAAGGTTTGGTTGTTGACATTCATGGGGTTTGATTTAAAACTTGCAGAAAGTATAGAAAAAGGGGTGCCTGGGTGGCACAGTCAGTTGAGCGTCTGACTTCAGCTCAGATCATGATCTCATAGTTCATGGGTCTGAACTCTGCCTTGGGCTCTGTGCTGACACCTTGGAGCTTATTGCCTGCTTCAGATTCTGTGTCTTCCTCTCTCTCTGCCCCTCCCCATTCATGCTCTGTCTCTCAAAAATAAATAAAAACATTAAGAAAAGAAAAAAAAGAAAGTGAAAAAAAAACCCTTCAGAAGAAAGTTTGGTATCTTGAAAAGAAAGTGTAGTATCTTATGTTTAGGTTACCTCTCTTTTTTTTTTCTTTTAACCTTTTTCTTTTATGTACACAGGTGACTCATGATAAAAGAGTTCCTTTTAATCCCCTGGTGTAACATTAGCAAACACCTGATAGTGCACACTTTCTCTGTGTACATGTGTGTGTGTTTACAAGTACATGTGTACATATCACATACCTAATATGCATTTATCACGACATTCTACATGAATGGAACAATACTCCAAACAACACAGGTAAGTATAAAGCGGCTTCCTTTTAGCTGAATGACCACAGGCCCAGTACCAGTTGAGCAGGAAAGATGACTGCATGTGACTGAAGCTCAGTACCTGTACAGCCATACGATCACGAGTTCATGGTCATACTCAAAACACAAACTAGGGCACTTGGGTGGCTCAGTCAGTTAAGCCTCCGACTCTTGGTGTCGGCTCAGGTCGTGATCTCATGGTCATGAGATTGAGCCCCACGTTGGGCTCTGCACTGAGGGCGCAGCCTGCTTGGGATTCTTGCTCTCGCTCTCTCTCTCTGCCCCTCCCCCGCACATGTACATGTGCACTCTCCATAAATAAACGTTTAAAAAAACCCAAAACTGGGGCTCCAGGGTGGCTTAGTCGGTTAAGCATCCAACTTTCACTTGGGTCATGATCTCGCAGTTCGTGGGTTCGAGCCCCGCGTCGGGCTCTGTGCTGACTGCCAGCTCAGAGCCTGGAGCCTGTTTCAGTCTGTGACTCCCTCTCTCTGACCCTCCCCTGCTCACGCTGTCTCTCTCTCTCTCCTAGAAATAAAAAAAAAATAAAATTAAATTAAAAATAAAAAAACCAAAACTTCGGATTTTGATGGAAATGAAATATTTGATTTTTGAAATGATAAATAGTATACTCACACATATGTTTTGAAGTTCACTCTGAATTTAATAGATTCAGGGTGAAATCATGCAGCCTTCACTGATAGTAGCTCAGTACACCTTGCTACTAATACTTGTATGTGAACCGCCTCTGCTGGGTGAACCATAGTTATCGTCAACGTACTCGCTTCACGCTGTTTTTAGGGTGTTGGCATTTTTTACCCGCTGGTGCCTCCAAGCCAGCTTTTGTGTTGATTACCTGACAGCAGTGAACTCCAGATGTTGCAGGAGTAACAATGAAATCATTCACCTATTGATGAATATTTACATATTTTTGTTCTTACAAACCATGAGAATGAATGGCCTTGTTAATGGCTTTTTGTGAAATTATATCAGTGTTTGTTGCAGGATGGCTACAGAGAAATCAGTTATGGGGTGTGGTCATTTCACATTTTAATGTACACTTCCCATTGCTGTCCAGTTGACTGTTCCAGCTCATGGTCAGTGTAGCCTCATGGTTAACAGTGTTCTGGAGCCAATTGCTAGCTGTGTGACTGCACAGGTCAGGTACTCATCACACGCATGGGTTTTCTCATGTCGAATGGGGTTAATGACAATGCACCTACTGTATAAGGTAGGATCTAAAATGAGTTAATTTAGGGGTGTCTGGATGGCTTAGTTGGTTGAACATCTGACATTGCTCAGGTCATGATCTCCCAGTTCTTGGGTTTGAGCCCCGCGTTGGGCTCTGTGCTGACAGCTCAGTGCCTGGAGCCTGCTTCGGATTCTGTGTCTCCCTCCCTCTCTGCCCTTTCCCTGCTTGTACCCTGTCTCTCTCAAAAATAAACATTGGGGCGCCTGGGTGGCTCAGTCAGTTAAGTTTCCGACTTCGGCTCAGGTCATGATCTCATGGTTAGTGGGTTTGAGCCCCTTGTCGGGCTCTGTGCTGACAGCTAGCTCAGCCTGGAGCCTGCTTCAGATTCTGTATCTCCCTCTCTCTCTGACCCTCCCCTGCTCACGCTGCCTGTCTCTCTCCCTCAGAAATAAATAAAACATTTAAAAATTTTAAAAATGAATAAATAAACATTTAAAAAGTTAAAAAAAATTTATCTTACTGATGTATAGTTTATCTTGTGGTAAGTTGATCCTTTTATATGTTGCAAATATTTTTCTAGAATCTTCTTGTCTTTTAGCTTTTGTTCTTAATATCTTCTTCCATGCAGAAGTTGTATTTTGTATTCAAATTAAAATTTGTTAGTGTTTTTCTTCATGGCTTTTTACTTCTGCTGTAAACATTCCACATTTTTTCTGTTTTTTCATAAGTTCTTTTTTTTAAAGTTTATGTCCCATATTCATTAACTATTGGTGCTGTGAAGTAAAAACATATAATCTCTGCCCCTGCTTCCTGTTAATATTTAGCCCTTTACCCTGGCTCGTGACAAAAGAGTTCTTCTGAAACCTGTATAATGTCCTGGGTGATAGGAATGTCTGTCACAGAGCTTTTAAATCCCTTGGAATTTTCTGAGTGATAGGACCATCTTTTGTTCTAATAAGGTAACTCTTGGTGTGGGCTCCTGTATGTCCCCTGTGGGGGCTGGTCACTAGAAAGACCAAGCCATGATTAAAAGCATAGACCTTGTAGCCCAACCCACCATCCTCCAGAGTGGGGAGAGGTACTGGATAATGAATTAGTAAACAATTATTAGATCATGCCCATGCAGTGAGGTCTCCATAAAAATCCCCAAAATACAGGGTTCGCAGAGCCTCTGGATTAGTAGACACCTCTACATTCTGGGAGGGTTGGCATACCCCAGCACCACAGGGACAGAAGCTTGTGGGTGTGGGACCTTCTAGACCTTTCACTGGGTACCTCTTCATCTGGCTGTTCATTTGTATTCTTTTAAAAAAAATTTTAAGTAAACTTTATGCCACATGTGGGGCTCAAACTCATGACCCCAAGATCAAGAGTTGCACAACTGAGCCAGCCAGGCTCTCCTCATTTGTATCTTGTATAATGTCCTTTATAATATAATAAACCAGTAAATGTAAGTAAATGTTTCTCTGAGCTCTGTGAGCTGTTTTAGCAAAAGATTGAATCTATGGAGAAGTTGTGGGAACCTCTGATTCTTAGCCAGTTTGGACAGTGTGTTACCTGGAGACCCCCTACTTGCTATTGGCATCTAAAGCAGGGGGCAGTCTTGTGGGACTAAGCCCTTATCCTGTGGGGTCTCTGCTGACTCCAGGTGGTTGGTGCCAGAATATCGTGGTGTGGGAAAGCCACACATCTGGTCACAGAGGTGTTCTGTGTGAGCGCGTAAAGGAAAACAGAAGTGAGTTTTTCTGTGCTGCCTGACAAATTACTCCAACTCTTAGCAACTTCAAACAGCACATATTTTTTAATCTCATATTTTCTGTGGTCAGTAATTTTAGCATGATTTAGCTAGACTGTGTTGTTTTTACTCAAAATACTTTTGACACCATATGAGGTTTTTTTCCCTCCTGATGCCAAATATGTGATCGCTTCCAACACCACTTCTCCGGTTCTTGACACTGAGTACCTGTGGTTAGCAACTGGTTACACAAATTTAAGATTGCAGACCTGCAAGAATGCCCCCACTTCAGATGCCAATCACAAGTCTTTGTCTCCTGCACTGACTGATGGGCTCTAATTTTTTTTAATGTGTTTGTTTTTTTGAGACAGAGAGAGACCAGAGTGTGAGTGGGGGAAGGGCAGAGAGAGAGGGAGACACAGAATCCAAAGCAGGCTCCAGGCTCTGAGCTGTCATTGGGGAACCTGATGTGGGATTTGAACTCACGAACTGCAAGATCATGACCTGAATGTGTGATGCTGAGCGAAATAAGTCAGGCAGAGAAGGACAGCTACCATACGTTTGCACGTATAGGAGGATTAGGAGGAACTTAACGGAGGACCATGGGGGAGAAGAAGGGGAAAAATAGTGGGGGAGAGAGAGGGAGGCAAACCACGAGAGACTCTTGAATGCTGAGAACAAATTGAGGACTGATGGGGGTGGGGAAGGGGGGTGTTGGGCATGGAGGAGGGCTCTTGTGGGGATGAGCACTGTTATATGGAAACCAACCTGACAAACTATTAAAAAAAAAGATCATGACCTGAATGAAGTTGGATGCTTAACTGACTGAGCCACCCAGGTGCTCCTAAATCATGGTTTCCATGGTTCCTTTCTCACGACAGAGTGTGGGGGATTGCAACCCTTCCAGGACCTCGATGTGCTCACCAACTTGGAAGCTTGCTGAACCTGTAGTTTTGGGGGTTTTGTGAAGATTTCATTATGTGGGCATGATGGATTGAATTATTGGCTATTGGTGATTAAACTCCATCTCCAACCTTTCTCCCCTCTGTGGAGGTTGGGAGGTGGGGCCAAAAGTTCCAACCCTGTAATCATTGGTTTGTTTTTTTGGCATCCGACCTCCATCCTGCAGCATTGTGATGGCCTAGGCTACCAGTCATCTCATTAGCACACAAAAAACACTTAACATTGGAGATTGTAGGCATTTTCAGAGTTTTGTGTACTTGGAACCAGGGCCAAAAGCCAAATATTTTTTGTCATGTCACTGCTGGGTACTTTGTTTCACACTCTCTCCTGAGCCTGTAATCGAGGTAAGCCAGGGTGGTGTCTCATCTGGAGGCTCAGGTGGGGAAGGATGCACTTGTAAACTCACTGGGTTGTTGGCAGGATTCATTTCCAGAAGGGTGATCAAATGAGATCCTCAGTTCCTACCTGTCTGCTCATATAAGATTCTTACTTTTTAGTTCCTTGCCACATGGGTCTCCCCAGCATGCCCATGTTGTTACATAAAAGTCATCAAAGGACAGGTTCTGTTAGCAAGATGGAAGTCACATGCATAATTGTATGAGGTGACCTCTCAACCCGTGGAATTACCTGTGTGATTGGAGTGTCTTTGTTATTCATCTTGGGCCACGGGGACCACTCTTTCTAGTTTATGTCAATGAAGTGACTCATGTAGGCCCTACATTGTTTGTGCTAATGAGGTACCTCAAGGTGGGACTGTCCATGCCAGAAAGACCAACCATATGATTTATGGCTTTGAGCCAGGTGACCTCCAGAAGGGGAAGGAACCTGGAGATTGAGTTCAGTGATGTAGTCTGTGTTTCAGTAAATCATGCATAAATCATGAAGCCTCAGTGAAAACTTTGGGCACTGAGGTATAGGTGAGCTTCCTTGGTTGGCAGTAGTGTTAAATACTGTCATTGTGACTAGGAGTAGACAGTGCTGTCCACACTTCACAAGGAGAGTCCTTTGTTGCAATATCAAATGGCCTCCATGCCTGGCCATTTGGGCACAAAAAGTCAAGACTTTCAAAAGATTATTACGTGGGCACCTGGGTGGCTCCATTGGTTGAACGTCCGATTTCAGCTCAGGTCATGATCTTGCAGTCCGTGGGTTCAAGCCCCGTGTCGGGCTCTGTGCTGACAGGTCAGAGCATGGAGCCTGCTTTGGATTCTGTGTCTCCTCTCTGTACCTCCCCTGCTCAGACTCTCTCTCTTTCTCTCAAAAAACCATTTTTTTAAAGTTAAAAAAAAAAGAACTATTACATTCTTTTCTGAATTTGGTTGTTTCTGCTGTAGGTGATCTGGCTTTTGTCTCTGGATGCTTTTATAGTTTCCCTTTGCATTTGGCGTATCATAGTCTTAGTCTAATGTGTTGAGGAAGATAGACTTCCTGCTTGGAGTTTATTGG
Source organism: Hyaena hyaena (assembly GCF_003009895.1). Classification (NCBI taxonomy): domain Eukaryota; kingdom Metazoa; phylum Chordata; class Mammalia; order Carnivora; family Hyaenidae; genus Hyaena; species Hyaena hyaena. Next base: position 477,024 of record NW_024081500.1, on the reverse strand, counting down.
GAGTCCTGAATCTGAGGTTTGGAGTATTTAATTAGTTGGGAGTTTTTCAGCTTTTAGGCTTTGGATGCTGCTTCTTCATTACTCCCTTTTATTTTTGAGAAACTATAAGATCAGGTATACATCAGATCTTTTGACACTGTGTGTTTATTAATATCATCCTTATGTTTTCCTTCTCTTCTATGCTGCATTTTTGGTGATTTCTTCAGTTACATTCCAGCTTACTACAGTGTATCTGATATGCTGTTTTTCTGTCCACTGATAGATGTATGCGTATGTATATTTGTCTATTGGAAGTTTCTCTTCTCCCCCCATATTTTCCTAATCAACTTTAATGGTCTTTTTTGTAATAGCTATACCTCATATGGTTTCTCTTATTCTTTTACATTTACTAAAAACACTATGTTGTAAACTCTGGATGTGGAATCTAGTCATGGTTGATGCTCATATTGGCTGTGAAATTTTCTTGTAAAGTAAAAATATTTTATTTGTCCTGGTGTTATTTGCCTATTTTTAGTATTTGAAAATGGTGCTTATGTAGTTGACTAATCTTTGACAAAGCAGGAAAGAATATCTAGTGGGGCGGGGGGAAGCCTCTTCAACAACTGGTGTTGGAGAAACTGGACAGCTTCATGCAGAAGAATGAAACTGGACCCTCTCTTATACACAAAAATAAACTCAAAATGGAAAAAAGATCTAGATGTGAGACGGGAAGCCATCAAAATCCTAGAAGAGAACACAGGCAGCAACCTCTTTGACCTTGACTATAGCAACTTCTTACTAGACACATCTCCAGAGGCAAGGGGAATAAAAGCAAAAATGAACTATTGGGACCTCATCAAGATAAAAAGCTTCTGCACAGCAAAGGAAACAACCAACAGAACTAAAATGCAGCCTATGGAATGGGAGAAGATATTTGCAAGTGACATATCTGATAAAGGTTAGTATCCAAAGCCTATAAAGAACTTATCAAACTCAGCAGCCAAAAAACAAATAATCCAGTTAAGAAACGAGAAGAAGACCTGAATAGACACTTTTCCAAAGAGGGCATCCAGATGGCTAACAGACACATGCAAAGCTGCTCAACATCACTCATCAGCAGGGATATACAAATCAAAACCATGATGAGATACCACCTCACACCTGTCAGAATGAATGGCTAAAATAACAACACAAGAAACAACAGGTGTTGGCAAGGATGCAGAGAAAGGGGAACCCTCTTACACTGTTGATGTGAATGCAAACTGGCACAGCAACTCTAGAAAACAGTATGGATATTACTTAAAAAGTTAAAAATAGAACTACTGTATGACCCAGCAATTGCACTACTAGGTATTTATCCGAAGGATACAGAAATAAGGTTTTGAAGGGGTACCTGCACCCCAATGTTTATGGGAGCATTATCAACAATAGCCAAAGTATGGAAAGAAAGTATGTCCATCAATGATGAATGGATAGAGAAGTGGTGTATATATATGCAATGGAATATTAGTCGGCAGTCAAAAAGAATGAAATCTTATCATTTGCAACCACATGGATGGAGCTAGAGTATATCGTACTAAGCAAAATAATCAGAAAAAGGCCATATGATTTTACTCACATGTGGAATTTGAGAAACAAAACAGGTTAACATATGGGAAGGCGGGGAGAAAAGAGCAAGAAACAAACCAAAAGAGACTCTTAATTTTTTTTAATGTTTATTTTTGAGAGAGAGAGAGACAGTGCGAGCAGGAGAGGGGCAGAGATAGAGAATCTGAAGCAGGTTCCAGGCTCTCAGCTTTCAGCATACAGCCCGTTAAACTTACGGACCACAGGATCATGACCTGAGCCCGAAGTCAGACATTCAACTGACTCTGCCACCCAGGCAGCCCAAACCATAAGAGACTTTTAAGAATAGAGAACAAATTGAGAGTTAATGGAGGGAGGTTGGGAGGTGGGCTAGATGGGTGATGGATATTAAGGAGGGCACTTGTTATGATAAACACTAGGTATTATAAGTAAGTGATGTACCACTGAATTCTTTTTAAGTTTTTTTGCTTATTTTGATACATAGAGAGCAAGCAGGGGAGGGGCAGAGAGAAAGGAGAGAGAGAATTCCAAGCAGGCTCCATGCTATCAGCACAAAGCCCAGTATGGGCTCAAACTCCTGAACCATGAGATCATGACCTGAGCCAAAATCAAGAGTTGGATGCTCAACCAGCTGAGCCACCCAGGCGCCCTATGATGAACCACTGAATTCTATTTTTAAAACCAGTATTGCACTGTATGTTAAGTAACTAGAATTGAAATAAAAATTTGAAGGAAAAATAAATGAAAAAAAACAATGGTGCTGAAATATATAAAAAGATAGCATTTTACTTCTACTAAAATGCATTTAAGAAAAGTAAATATGGGTGACTGGGTTCCTCAGTTGGTTAAGCCTCTGCCTTTAGCTCAGGTCATGATCTCACGGTTCCTGAGTTCGAGTCCCACATCAGGTGAACTTGAGCTATGCATCAGGCTTTGGGTGAGCTTGAGTCTTGCTTGAGCCCAGCATTGGGCTTTGGGTAGACATGAGCCCTGCTTCAGGTGAGCCCCGCTTCTCCCTCTCTCCCTCTACCTATCTCTTCCTCTACCTATCTCTCCCTCTCTCTCTCTATCTGTCCCTTGCTCACTTGCACCATCTCTCTCTCAAAAAAGAACAACATATATAGATGAGGCTGTGTTGATTACAGCTTCCCTCATGCTTCCATATTAATAAAAGTAATTCACATTATATTAAACAGGACCATGTTGTTACAGGGATCGCTGACACTAGAGGACGTGCACGTGGACTTCTCCCGGGAGGAGTGGCAGCTCCTGGCCCCCGCCCAGAAGGACCTGTACCGGGATGTGATGTTGGAGAACTACAGGAACCTGGTGTCAGTGGGTGAGGACAGCTTCCCTGTGTCACTTAGAAGAGCCTGGGCACTGGCATTTCCTCTATCACTCAGTGATAGCTTTGCCATCACTGTGGTCTTGAGAAGAGTCCAATGTTTGGTCCCCTATCTCGACCCCAAACAAAGCAGTATAGTCTTTTCTATCCTGAAAGAGAATCTTTGCATGTGAGAAATTGTTTTGTGTCTAGAGTGTAATATTTTCCCATCTCAACCTACTGTACCCCAGGTCATTAAGCATCTAAGTCTTCTGTCGTTTCTCATGAACAGGGTGTCAAGCTACGAAACCAGATGCAGTCTCCAAGTTGGAACACAGAGATGAAGCATGGATGACAGAGGATGAAATCCAAGATAGAACCCGTGCAGGTAAGTGAGTGAGAACCAGCAAGGGGAATGGCTGAGGAGATTCTATTCTAGTCATGAAGACAAGGTGTCACAGCTGTGAGGGTGTCTAAGGATATCTAAACAGGTCTTCCTCATACTCCATCCCCAGTTGATAACTCTTTTTCTTTGTGGGTGTTTAGCGTTAAATATGCTCCTTTTCTCTCCTTCGATCTGCCATTTATTTTATCTTACATTTTTATAAATTTCTTTTAAACTGGGATCACGTGGGGGCACCTGGGTGGCTCAGTTGGTTAAGCATCCGACTTCGGCTCAGGTCATGATCTCATGGTTCATGGGTTCAAGCCCCACATCAGGCTCTCTGCCGACAGCTCAGAGCCTGGAGCCTGCTTCAGATTCTGTGTCTCCCTCTCTCTGTCCCTCCCCTGCTCACACTCTGTCTCTCTCTGTCTCTCAAAAATAAATAAACGTTGAAAAAATTAAAAAATATAAACTGGGATCATATGATCGATAATAAAGAGCCATCCCCACTATGTCATCTTTAAAACACTTGTATTCCATACTGTTCTCATAAGAGAATTTGTTATTCTCTTTTTACCTAGGAATTGGGAAGGATGACAGTCATATGCAAGAGCACTCTCAAAACCACAGATTTCTGAAGAGCATGCAACAGTACAGGGAAGAGAATGCATTTAGAAATGCTGTTCACCTGAGCAAAATACATTTTGCCTTGACACAAAATCATGTGTTTGACTTATGTAGAAAAGCTTTGAAATCAAGTTTAGTTAACCAGAAGAAAAGATATGAAATAAAGAAGGCCATTGAGTTTAATAGAGATGAGAAATCTTTTCTACATGGTAATCATGAACGTTTGTATGCTGGAATTGAATTCCCTGAATGTGCGAAACATATCAGCACTAAATTCCAAGTCTTTAAGCATCAGAGGACTCCTAACATAGAGAACTCCCAAGCATGCATCGAAGATGAGAAAACCTGCATCAGGAAGTCCCAGCTTCTTAATCATGAGGGTGGCCATAGAGGAGAGAAGCCCCATGGGTGTGATCCGTGTGGGAAATCCTTCTCCAGAAATGTCATGTTCACTAAACATGAGAAAACTCCTGCACAAGGCAAAGTCTGTATAATGAATGACTACAGGGCAGGCACTAGTGTGAAGAGCAGTCTCCCTGTGCCTCAGCAAACCCATACAGCAGAGAAATCTTACATGTGCGGTGAGTGTGGAAAAGGTTTCACCATGAAACGTTATCTGATTGCACATCAGCGAACTCATAGTGGAGAGAAACCTTATGTCTGTGATGAATGCGGAAAAGGCTTCACCGTGAAGAGCAATCTCATTGTGCATCAGCGAACTCACACTGGGGAGAAACCCTATATATGCACTGAATGTGGCAAAGGCTTCACCATGAAGCGCTATCTTGTTGTACATCAGCGTACTCATACCGGAGAGAAACCCTATATATGCAGTGAATGTGGGAAAGGCTTCACCGTGAAGAGTAATCTCATTGTGCATCAGCGATCTCATACTGGGGAAAAATCTTACATGTGCACTGAATGTGGAAAAGGCTTCACCACAAAGCGCACCCTTATTATCCATCAGCGAACTCACACAGGAGAGAAATCTTACTTATGTAATGAATGTGGAAAAGGCTTCACCACAAAGCGCACCCTCATTATCCATCAGCGAACTCATACAGGTGAGAAACCCTATGAATGCAGGGAGTGTGGTAAATCCTTCAGCCAGAAGATCTGCCTCATACAACATGAGAGATGTCATACAGGAAAGACTCCCTTTGTGTGTACTGAGTGTGGCAAATCCTATTCTCACAAATACGGTCTCATTACCCATCAGAGAATTCACACGGGGGAGAAACCCTATGAGTGCAGTGAATGTGGGAAAGCCTTCACCACAAAGTCAGTACTCAATGTCCATCAAAGAACTCACACAGGAGAACGACCCTATGCATGCAGTGATTGTGAGAAAGCCTTCTCCCACTTGTCAAATCTTGTGAAACATAAGAAAATGCACACAAGGGGAATGGGTAGATTCAGTCAAGTTGGAAATTCCTTTAACACAGAGTCACAGCTCGTTATTTACAAGTGAACTCCTGTAAAACAAAAGCCCTTTGAATGGGATTGTGGAAATGCCTTCTGTGGCAACCAAGACTTCGTTAAACATCAGTGTTTCCAGTAGATTGGAAGGTAATTGTGGTCCTGCCTGTTTTCATGTGTGCCCTGGGGAGATTAAAGAACTGGTCCAGGAGGTGGTAAACCTGGTGAATACTGTGAATGTGGTGCCTTCTGTGATCCTTACCTCATATTTTCTGTCAATGAAAACATGCTGGAAAAACTCATACATTCAGTGTGGAGATACCTTGAGCAAAACTTCCTAGCTTCGTTATGTTCTGAGAAGTAGATACTGAGACAAATTCTGTGACTGCAGAGACTAGGAAGGCCTTCAGTGGGAAGGTAGACTTTGTTATTAGGGATCACAATAGATCATCAGGGAGCTTATTGTTCGTAGAAATACGATTGAAAAAAATATATGATGACCATAACCATGGGAAAGCCTTTACCCAGAAAGAAGACCTCAGTGAGTGTCAGATCCACACTGGAGAAAAACTTTTGGAGGACAATATATACATATGAAAGGATGTCAGTGATACATCCTGCCTCTTTTTGTCAGGAAATCATATAGAAATTAAAACTCTCTGAATATGCTAAATGTAGAACACCTTTAGTCGGATATCAGAGAACTTGTGAAGGAATGAAGTCCTGTGAAAATCGTAAATATTTGAATGCCTTTAAAAATTTTTTTTTAATATTTTAAAATGATTATTTATTATTGAGAGAGAGACAGAACATGAGTGGGGAAGGGGCAGAGGGAGGGAGCCACAGAATCTGAAGCAGGCTCCAAGTTCTGAGCTGTCAGCACGGAACCGGACACGGGGCCTGAACTCACAGACGGTGAGATCATGACCTGAGCTGAAGTCAGATGCTTAACTGATGAAGCCACCCATGTGCCCCCCCAATTTTTTTAATGTTTATTTTGAGAGAGTACCAGTGGGGGAGGGACCAGAATGGGGGGAGGGGAGTGGATCCAAAGTCAGCTCTGTGCTGACAGCAGAGACTCTGCCTGATGCGGGGCTCAAACTCACAAACCGTGGGATTCTGACCTGAGCCGAAGTTGAACGCTCAACTGACTGAGCCACTCAGGTGCCCCTATTTGAGTGCTTTTAAATATTACAAGTCTGACCTCATTGTATAGATCAGATAATTCACCTGATGTGCATTTTCAGATAATACTTTGGGAACCCTTTTCTAGTTGCCTTGTTAGTAATTCCTAGTTTTAAGGTAATTCCTAGTTTTAAAAATTAGTCTGCTTTCCTCATCACTGATTAATATTTATTGTTCTATGGAGTGTTCTAGGACTACCCTGTATTATATGATTTATAAATTTAGTATATTGAATTCTTTTAGAAGGAAACTTTAAATTTATAAGATAGCAGATGTTTGTACTTATTTAAGTTTATAAGTATGACCAGATATTTTATAAAACCACCTTCTAAGTTTAGAAAAAAAATTTTTTTAATGTTTGTTTACTTTTGAGAGAGAGACAGAGCATAAGCCAGGGAGGGGCAGAGAGAGGAGACACAGAATCCGTAGTAGGTTCCAGACTCTGAGCTGTCCACATAGAGCCTGACATGGGGCTCGAACTCACCAATCTTGAGATCATGACCTGAGCCAAAGTTGGATGCTCAGTCAACTGAACCACCCAGGCGCCCCCCCCCCAAGTTATTTTGAAAATGTGTAATTTGAAATCATATTATCTTAAAAGAAATTCCAAGATAGTCCAGAGATTTCCCTAGTATCTTTTACAATGTCTCCCAGTATGTAAACCGCATTTTATTATTGAATCCAGGAAAATGACATTGGTAGTATACAGTTAACTAAACCATTAACCTTATTTGGATTTCATTAGATTTTCATGGTTTTTGTCTTGTTTTATTTTTTTAGGTTGTAATTCTAAGAAGCTTTTTTATATGTATAGAGCCATGTAAATCACTACCACAACCAGGATGTAAAAGTATAATCAACACAGATTCTCTTACACCGTTTTATGTCCATATCCAAACCTACCTCCTGCAACCACTTACATTTCCCATCAGTATAATCATGTAATTCTATGAATCCTATAAAAATCATTTTTATAACTGGATTTTATATATTTTATAGATATGTTGTATTTATAGAATTTTATAATTTTGATAAAAGTACAATATTGACCATATGCAAATTTATATTTTTTTATTAATAGGGAGCATGTAAGGTTTTGATGTTTTTGTCATTCAAAAATTGCTCTGAAGACTTATTTGAGTTGCTGGATGGTTTTTTTATTTTGAGTAATACACATAAACAAATGTGTCATTACTGATACATTTTATTAGTAATACACGATCAGTTTGTTTATCCCTTTACTCTTTTTAATTTTTTAAATTAAAAATTATTTGAGAGAGAATGCAAGTGAGTGAGGGGCAGAAAGGAGAGAGATGGAGAGAGAGAGAAGTGGGGCTCACTGGATGCACAGCATGAGTTCACCCAAAGTGGGTCTTGTGCTCACCTGATGTGTGGCTCAAACTCACCTGATACAGGGCTCAAACTCATGAACCATGAGATCATGACCTGAGCCAAAATCCAGTGCTTAACTGAGCAACTCAGGTACCCCTATCCCTTCACTCCAGATTTCCTGGTTTCAACTGTTATAAAGATGGTATGAAATCTGCATACAGGGCTCTGTGTGAACGTAAATTTTCATTTCTCTTACAATAAATATTCAAGTGTATGATTGTTGGGATGTATGGTAAGTTATGTTTAGACTTTTAAGAAAGTAGTCTCTTGCGCTGTGTTTGTGCTCTTTTACATTCTCACCAGCAGTGTATGAAATATTGCTCCACATCTTCTCCAGCACTGGGTATTTAGTACACTTGGCCCTTGAATAATGTAGGGATTAGGGACACTGACCCCCACGCAGTTGAAAATCTACATGTAACAATAGCCTACTGTTGACCAGAAGCGTTACCAATAACATAAATAGTTGCTTAATGCACATTTTGTATATTATATGCTGTATTTTTTTAAAGTAAGCTATGGAAAAGAAAAGAAAATCAGACTTCTGGGGAAGAAAGACAAATATCATATGATTTCACTCATATGTGGAAATAAAGAAACAAATGAATAAAGAAAAAAAGACCAAAAACCCAGACTCTTTTTTTTTTTTTTTTTTACAAATAGTTTGTTGTCAGGTTGGTTTCCATATAACACCCAGTGCTCATCCCCACACGTGCCCCCCTCCATGCCCATCTCTCCCCTCCCCCCCACCCATCAGTCCTTAGTTCTCAGCATTCAAGAGCCTCTTGTGGTTTGCCTCTCTCCCTTTCCCCCACCATTTCCCCCCTTCTTCTCCCCCATGGTCCTCCGTTAAGTTCCTCCTAATCCTCCTATACGTGCAAACATATGATATTTGTCCTTCTCTGCCTGACTTATTTCGGTCAGC